>NW_006773947.1:1814250-1849161 GCF_000442215.2 Lipotes vexillifer | reverse complement strand
AAAAAAAAAAAAAAAAAAAAAAAAAAAAAGATGCCCAGGAATCTCCTTGTGCCCCCAGAGTGTGCAGGCCCCAGTGGCAAGTAGCTCCTGACTGCTGCTTTCAGAGACCCTTTCTCTGTTGAGAAGCGGGTATTTGTGAAAGGCTGACCCAGACTTTGCGTCAGGAGACTGTGGTTTTCTCACACCCCTTCCTGCTCCTGATGGCGCTTGGAGCCTGGCATGCGGAACCATCTGAAGACAGGGCTGCAGCTCCAACTTGATTCCCCAGAACCTCGCTGCCCAGAATCCTCAAGAGACCAGGCTTTCTTGCCGGTGGCAACAGTAGCCAGCAGTCCGAGGGGACTGCTCACTTTGGAGAAGGCCTGGAGGTCCCTGGAGAGGGAGGCTGTCCCAGGCTGGGTGTCCTCACCTCCCCGGGGTTGGGAGTGGAAGGAAGTGCTGAGCAGTGGGCAGAGGGGCTGGTCAGCCAGGACAAGTTCCCTGAAGCTGGATGGGGCCGCTGGGCAACTTGGGGAGGAGCCAAGGGCTGGGCAGGGCCAGGTTGGAAAGCAACAAGGAGCTGGAAGGTTGTGTTGGCTTGTTACAGAAGAATTCAGGAGAATCAAAAAAAGGAAGAGGCAGAGGGCTTCCCTGGTGGCGCAGTGGTTAAGAATCTGCCTGCCGATGCAGGGGGCACGGGTTCGAGCCCTAGTCCGGGAAGATCCCACATGCCGCGGAGCAACTAAGCCTGTGTGCCACAACTACGGAGCCTGCGCTCTAGAGCCTGTGAGCCACAACTACTGAGCCCGCGAGCCACAACTACTGAAACCCGCATGCCTAGAGCCCGTGCTCTGCAACAAGAGAAGCCACCATGGTGAGAAGCCCGTGCACCGCAACGAAGAGTAGACCCCACTTGCCGCAACTAGAGAAAGCCCGCGTGCAGGAGCAAAGACCTAACTCAGCCAAAAATTAATAAATTTGTAAAAAGAAAAAAATGGAAGAGACAGAGAGAGAATATCATCAAGGGGGAAGTTGAAACAAAGAGAGGAGACAATAAAGTTAAAAAGCCTAGGGAGCAACATGTAAGAAAACAAGATCATATTATGGGTTTATTTAAATTGTTTGAAAAAGGCTCAGAGCAGGCTTACCCAAACTCTCTTCATTTTTATTTTTTATTTATTTTTTTGGCCTCACAGCTTGTGGGATCTTAGTTCCCCGACCAGGGATTGAACCCAGACCCTCGGCAGTGAGAGTGCCGAGTCCT
Organism: Lipotes vexillifer; assembly: GCF_000442215.2. Classification (NCBI taxonomy): domain Eukaryota; kingdom Metazoa; phylum Chordata; class Mammalia; order Artiodactyla; family Lipotidae; genus Lipotes; species Lipotes vexillifer. Next base: position 1,847,918 of record NW_006773947.1, on the reverse strand, counting down.
AACCACTGGACCGCCAGGGAGTTCCCTCTTCATAAATATTTTTTTAACATCTTTATTGGAGTGTAATTGCTTTACAATGGTGTGTTAGTTTCTGCTTTACAACAAAATGAATCAGTTATATATATACATATATCCCCATATCTCTTCCCTCTTGCGTCCCCCTCCCTCCATTGGAGTATAATTGCTTTACAATGGCGTGTTAGTTTCTGCTTTATAACAAACTGAATCAGTTATACATATACATATATTCCCATATCTCTTCCCTCTTGCGTCTCCCTCCCTCCCACCCTCCCTATCCCACCCCTCCAGGCGGTCACAAAGCACCGAGCTGATCTCCCTGTGCTATGCGGCTGCTGCGGTGTGATAGTAGTGCTGAGAGACTGCAAGACCCTAATTTGTTGAAAAGAGATTATTACATTGGGTTTGTAATACTATATTGACTAAGGCAAGGAAGCAAATTAATTAATTTTAGAAATAATTTTAATACAGGTGGAGAACAAGGGGGCTGTGATAGTTAAAGAATTGTCTTGAGTAACTAAAAAATATACTTACAAATTCTGTGACATCTAATTGGACAATTAAAAAATCTCTTGGTACGATACTGCCCTCTTCTGGATAACCTTAACGATGTTCAAAATTCTAGACTCCTTTCCCCAGTCTCCTTTGTTATCAGTTGGAAGTGAACTTTTAGTAGTAGGGAGGGAAGAGAGTTGTTCAGTGGCCAAAGGAGTGATTTGGGGATTAAGGACCATGAAGATTGTTCAAGGTGTCTTTTTCTGAATTACATGCAAAGTCCTTGCCACCCATCTATCAAAAAATACAAATGTAGATGCACCAGTTTTAAAAACAAGTAAAACTTAAAAAACAAAAACAAAACAAAAAAACCCCTCAAAACATCAAAACAAAGGGACAAACAAACATTAAAACCCCAGACATTTACACCACTTCTAAATCATACACAGGCTCCAGCAGTGTCTGTGACCCAGCCGGAACCCTGGACTCCAGTTTGGTAAGTAGGGGATTGTAAAAAGTTTGCCATTCTAACTATTGTTCTGATACTTATTTGAGACCGACACATTTGGGAGCTTCCTGAAATTAAAAGTAAATTAAAATAAGACCTGAGGCCAAATAGCTTGAAGAGACCATTGCTCTTTTTCAAAATGCATATGTGATATTGTGATTTTCTGCCCCAAACAAAAGAATACGGTTTATTTAAACTTTGAATTGCAGAGTCCTAGCGTTACTCTGAGGGCGTTGCCACCCTGGAAACCTGCACATAAGCCTGCCATACATAATTAAAATTAAGAAAATCAGAGACCAGTACACATTTAATTAAGCTGTGTACAAAGTAACTGCAATTTATTTGCTATTACTCCAAGCACAATACCATGGCATTCTGATTCATTTTCCAAGCACTTTAGAAATTATCTGTCTTCTTGGCCTCAGAGCTTGGAGAAGCTGGAACTCCAGGCCCTGGAGGGAAAGGGAAGAGACATTTTGCCTTTTCACTATGGGGCTTCACGATGTTTAAGCAAGGCAGTGACTCTGGCATATTATAGACACACTTGCAGATAAACATAATTTTCTACTACCTGTCAGCATGTTAAATATTCAGATATTTTCCATTAAGATTTATAGTCCGTGCTGTAACAGAATCAACAACTAAAGACAGTGTTATGAATGAGTCGTTAAAATTTTTTTTCTTTTTCCGAGTTTTCCAATTTCGCTTTAACCACGTATATGGCTTATGTGTGTAACAAATAAATAAATAATAAAACAAAATCAATTAGCAGACTGTTGAAATCAACCCAGTACTTTTAATTCTGCCTGGATACACTTAAGTTACATTTCGTGACCAAAATATATTTCTGTCACAAGCTTTGTTCAGAACACTTGTTTGGAAACCTCTTAATTCTGAGATGTCAAGCATTAGTTTGATTTTCTTTTAAAGGGGCATTGCCGATGCAAGCTTCATGCTGAAAGTCCTACTTGTAGCATCTGCAAACCATTATATTGGAATCTGGCCAAAGAAAACCCCAGTGGATGTTCAGGTGAGGTTTCCTACGAACAATATTTTACTATATTGTAACTTCCTCTTGATTTTCTTTACCTCAATGACTAAACTCACAAAAGAGCTATTGATTTAATCTGTTCAGTTTGTTTGAAATTCTGTATAAATGTCTTGATTTCCCCCCCCCCCCACTTTTGGCAGAACTTCTGTCATTTTCAAAATCTCAGCAAGGGATTTATATCCTGTTTCCGTATGTATCATGTTTGAGAAGGCAGCTGCTTGATTAATGGTTTTTCCACCTTGTTTTTATAATCCACACTTCCCGGTTTAATTTTATTTTCATTTTATGCTTAGATTGAAGCCAGTATAGGAACTTAGAAACACCAAGCTTAAGACGGCTAAGTGGAGTGAATATCTTTTAATAGGGTATATTTTCATGTAAGCATTATCGATAATGACCTTGACATTAGAATCATTTAAAAATCCCATGATGTTGCAGCTTTTGTCTTTTATGAGTGGTCATGAACAAACCAGTACTCCTTGTAGGTAGATGGTATTGATCTGGCTGCTGGGTTCAGCTGACCCCAGAAAGCAATTCAGTTTTAGGCCTGACTGGTGCACAGTGGAGTTCTGCTGAAGCATGCTAGAAAGTGATTGTAGTATTGTTGGTGTGTCCTGTTCCCAGAACCGGAACTGTCCTTTTTGTAACCTTGGTCCAAGGATGCTCTCTTATTATCTTCCCAGAATGCCAGTGCCACGTGGCGGGAACCGTGAGCGGAATTGGAGAGTGCGGCCAGGTAATGTGGGCCTCTTTTTCCCGGGATACCGGTAGAATATACTAGCAGTTAATTGTGGGGTTTCTGCAGGAGGGTGTTAGTGCCATCTTCATGGAAGTTTTCAGGTCCCGGCTACCCTGCTTCATATGACACAATGAGCCAGTTTGAAATCTTGATTAGCAAATTCTGTAATCTCACCAAATTTTGTCATCCACTCATTGTTCTGCAGTTAGATGGTGACTGTCACTGTAAGTCCCACGTCGGTGGTGATTCCTGTGACACGTGCGAAGATGGATATTTTGCTTTGGAAAAGAGCAGTTACTTTGGGTGTCAAGGTAAATCCTTCCAGGGGGTCCTGAGTAAGGCAAAAGGACAAAAGATGGACAAAGAATGGCAGAGTAACCTTGCTTCTGAGTTCACTGTCTTCTTGCAGACTTTCTGAGGGGATGGGACTGAAAAGATCTGTCCAGGGAAATTGGCCAAACATTCCCTTAAAACTAGAAATAAATTGCAAACAGGGCTGCTTCCACTTTTCTTCTACCAGCACACTGTTGGTTTAATTATAAAAAATCATAATTGGGATGCGGGGGAGCCATAGGGGAGATGTAAATAACATCGAGACTTAGAGTTTAAAGATAAATTTTGAAATATTAAAAAAGCTCACACAATAATATTGTGTGATAATATTGTGTTAAATAATCAAGTTGCAGGAGCCCCACAAGGTTACTCTGGTATCTTTCAAGCAGCCTCTCCTTAGCACCCACTGATTACAGTAGCACTATGCTGTGAAATCGTGTTTAGCTCCTGGGCTGCTGTCGCCTTACGTGGGACAACAATGTGGGAACTGGCCCTACAAGTGCACCTCCAACTTTCAGGTGGACTGTTGCGGGGACTTGCTGTCTTACTTTGGGAGGTTCCTACGTATTTCAAACACCTGCCAGATGTAAGGCGTAGCAAGGGAAAGAAGGCGTAGCCCTGCAACCCCGGGCTTCCTGATTTCCACTTCTCGTAGAGGGGGGGGAAGCCTCCAGCGTGGAGATGCTTTGATGGGTGACCACTGCTGTTTCCCGACTCTCAGGGTGTCAGTGTGACATTGGTGGAGCCGTCACCCCTGTGTGCAGCGGGGCCTCTGGAGTCTGCCCGTGCCGAGAGCACATCGTGGGGAAGACCTGCCAGCGGTGAGTCTTCATGGAGGTCCCCTCCATACTGACGTCGTGAAGGCTCTCTCAGAGTCCTGTCTGTGCCGACAGTTCTGGGGGAGAGAGAAGCGGTCCCAAGGTAGGAGGGCCAGTGAAGCTGTACTGTCATTTGCAATCTGGACACTTGTCAGTGAGGCCAATTAAAACAGGAGGTAAAATTGCCCTAAAAACGGTTCCACTTTGTACGTCACAGAGTGGCCTCGCGGGAAAGTTCCCAGAGGTGCAAAAAGCCAGGTGGGCGAGACTTGGGCTGGATGCATGAGGTGGGTTCCCACAGCTGAACCTCCACGTGGAAGTCACAGCCTGGGGGAGCCCAGCAGATGCAGCTCCTGCTTCTGCCGCGGGATCCGTGACTGTGGGGCTGGGGGTTAATACAACTTTAGAAGTGGGAAGAAGTCCCTCATCTCATGCAGAAGCAAATCAAAATGAACAGAAGGAGCAAGGGAGCCAAGTGGAGACTGAGGTCTCAGAGGGGCTATAGCAGGTATGGAGCATGCTGCCTCTGTCCTGTTTAGCAGTTTCTATATTTATATGAAACCATGATCCCTCCATAACTGTCCACTAGTGGAAGGAAGAAAATTTTTAATATTCTGGCTTTAAAAAAAAAATTATTTTATTTACTTATTTTTGGCTGCGTTGGGTCTTCGTTGCAGTGCGCGGGCTTCTCACTGCGGTTGCTTCTCTTGTTGCAGAGCACGGGCTCTAGGCGCGGGGGATTCAGTAGTTGTGGCTTGCGGGCTCTAGACTGCAGGCTCAGTAGTTGTGGCTCACAGGCTTAGTTTCTCCGCGGCATGTGGGATCTTCCCGGACCGGGGCACGAACCCGTGGCCCCTGCATCGGCAGGCGGACTCTCAACCACTGCGCCACCAGGGAAGCCCAGCCCTCTGACTTTTAAACATAGACTGAAACTCTTGTGAAATGCAACTTCTAAATCTCAAGTACCTTCACTGCTTCTGCATTGTCAACGGGTTAATAAAGAGATCTTTTATGTAATCAAGGCGAACCGTATGTATTGGTTTGGCCAAAAAGTTCGTTCATGTTCTCTGTAACATCTTACAGAAAAACCCAAACGAACTTTCTGGCCAACCCAGTGCTTGGAATGATGCTTCTCTCCTTTTCCTCGATGTTTCCAACATTTGAATTCTCAGGATCAGAGCAGCTCAGCTGTGCTTTCTTCCATTGTTTCTAAATGACAGTAAAAGGGGCCTCATAGTAAAATTTATGTGAAGAAAAGCACATCTGTAGTTTTGTTTTCCTGCAGACGAGCGAGGTTCACCATAGACCAGAGGAACTTCATAAATTGGCTCAGAAACATTTTCCACCCATGTTTTACCTCTTTCCGCCTTCCTGTTGATGAAGTGAGCTTTCCCCCTACTTAATCAGCATGAGTTTTTTCTCCTTCCAACTATGTAGGTGATTGGCTAATTTGGGGGTTGAAATAATGCGTCAGAATAAATTACCCACCCTTCAAAATATTGACATTACAGTCAATACATATATATATGGAATTTAGATTATCCTTTGATTTAGTGGTAAATGATAAACGAAATAAAAAGATAGCACACCAACACCATAGATGCCACAGCACCTTTTTCCAGGTTGATAAATCTTGTGTCTTTTTGTCCTAAATTCCTCCAAATGTTTGTTTACGGTATTATTTGTGTATTTTTAGTTTTTCGTACAAGTTTAGAAAGCACTCACATTCACTTTGTTTTCTAAATAGTTTTTGTGATAAAGTAATATGTGTTACATTGTAAAATTTTAATAAGTACCTAAAAGTAAAAAGGCAAAGGAAAATCTTCATTCCACCGCCCAGAGATAACCCCTTTTAATATTTTTTGTATATTTTCTAGGCTTTTTCTATGAATAAAAATTAGTATTGTATTTTATGATATAATTTATATCAGTTTTTTCACATATCATGAACATTTTCCATTGTAATTAAGTAGTGTTCAAAATATTTAATGGTTACATAATATTTAATAATTTCTTTATTTCATAATTGTACCTATATTTTGTTTCCAAGTTTTCACTGTTGTAGACAATCTTTTCTGTTAATTTTTTTTTTTAATTTATTTTTGGCTGCATTGGGTCTTCTTTGCTGCGCGTGGACTTTTCTCTAGTTGCTGTTGTCTTCGTTGCGGTGCGTGGGCTTCTCATTGCAGTGGCTTCTCTTGTAGTGGAGCACGGGCTCTAGGCACGTGGGCTCAGTAGTTGTGGCACACTGGTTTAGTTGCTCCATGGCATGTGGGATCTTCCTGGACCAGGGATCGAACCCAAGTCCCCTGCACTGGCAGGTGGATTCTTAACCACTGTGCCACCAGGGAAGCCCTATGTTAGTTTTGACCCTATAAAATCCTGCACCACCAGGGAAGCCCCCGAAAGCTTTTTTTTAAAAAAATTAAATTTTTTTTTTTTTTTTTTTTTTTTTTCTTTTTGCGGTACGCGGGCCTCTCACTGTTGTGGGCTCTCCCGTTGCTGAGCACAGGCTCCAGACGCGCAGGCCCAGCAGCCACGGCTCACGGGCCCAGCCGCTCCGCGGCATGTGGGATCTACCCGGACCGGGGCACGAACCCGAGTTCCCTGCATCGGCAGGCGGACTCTCAACCACTGCGCCACCAGGGAAGCCCTGGGGTAGAATTTCTATGTCAATGGGAATGAACATTTTTAGGGATCTTCATAAATTACCTCCATAAATTACATTCATAAATTACCTTCGTAAATTGTAAGCATTCCTAATTCTACTTGCGATATAGGAGCATGCCCTTTTATTTCCCTTGACTAATTGGTCTTTATGGCTTTAAATCCACTAACAGCTATTAGCTTGGGACTGGATTGTCAAAATGAGCCATTTTGAAGAACTTCAAGTAGTTTGAATATAAAATGTCACACAAGCCTTAGAATATTTTTGATCCCTCTCTGTGACCACCATTATCAGACTCTTGAAAGGAATCCATTTATACGCATATAGTTTAAGAGAAAACAAGACATGGAAAAGTCGTTCTAATGATCAAAATATATGTGTATATGTAGAGAAAATGTAGCCAACTTGTAAACTTGGCATACGAAATGTTTTGTCGTGTTCACTGTTATATCTGCAGTGCTTAGCCACAGTGCCTGCAAAGATACTAATATTTGTGTAATCAGTGAACATGAGTATAAATGAATGAATGTATGGTAAATAGCCCAATTTGACTTTGCTAAATCGTCGGCAACCATTTAAAACATCTTAAAGGGTGCTACCACTATGGGCTGTTCTAAATGCTTTTCTCATTTGGCTGCTTGGAACGAGTAGTGTTGGGTGTTTTCTGTGAATGTTTACATGAGCAAAAGCAATAATTTAGAGAAAAAAGCAGCCCCCGCCCCCTCTCAGTTTGTCCTTATTTAATGCGCTCCGTCAATTTGGTGGGAGTTCTCTCAGTGATAGCTATTGGGATTAAAGGATATATCCAGATTATCAACGAACCTCACTTTCTGTATCCACATTTGCATTTTATTTATAAAAGACCTGAAAACAACTACTATTTCCCGGATTTGCATCATATGAGGTATGAGATTGAAGACGGCGCTACACCCAACGGGAGAGCGCTTCGGCTTGGATTTGATGCTCTGGAGTTTCCTGAGTTCAGCTGGAGAGGGTACGCTCAGATGACCTCGATACAGGTGAGCAGCCAGGAGGAAGCAGCCTCGGGGTAGAGCAGCCCATGCACTTGCCCACAGCCCTCTCGGCGAGACCCCCAAAAGGTGAACTCTCCCGAAACTGATTCCAGGACCCTCGTTCTTGAGAGGGTAGATGGGGTGCTGGGTAAGGTTGGATTTTAACTGATGAGCATATATATCGATCTCACAGCTTATCGTCGCTTTAATTTGGCCACCAAATCGGAAAATGAAGGGATTAAAGAAAGATGGCGCTTATCTCTGGAGACTTTTTATAAGAAGTTTTCCAGATGAAATTAGGCTATATTTTAACATGAGAGACATTTTTCTTTAAAGCCATTTGTGGAGAATAAAAATGAGTTAACTTAATTCCAATAAAGCCAGTGTTGCTGAATTTTGAACGATGCTTTTTTTTTTTTTTTTACTTTTTATAACTCTGAATTACCGTATGAACAGAAACTAAGATAAAGGAGGAGTTTTAGACAGTGCCATTTAATTTTTCTTTCCCATATTTCTCCTGTCCTTCAGTCTTCTCTACCGTATCCATCTCTCTTGGTTTTGCAGTGGAATAATTAAGGAATTTACACATTGTTTACCTTTAGAACTTATACAACATTTATAACTGAACATTTCTTTATAGTCATTGAGTAGTTTTATCCTCAGAATTTCTCTTTGTGGTTGCTCTTCAAGCTGTTTCTCAGTGGAGAAATTCAGAATAAAAGAGGCAAGTTGATGACGATGGTAGGTCAGTATGTGTCCTTAGCAGATCCAGGACTAGTGCTTGCTATTTCTAAATCAGGCAGCCCTTAGAGAAACGGGGGCAGGGTCACAGTTCCCTAGGAGCCCCCATTGATTCTAATTTTGCTTCTTGCCTGGCAAAGTGCCCCATCGAAGATGCCTTTCGCTAACAGTACCTGGGATCTTAAGACACTTCACTGTTTCCTCCTTCTCCCCAAATACAGCAATTCAGTTTCTTTAGTTCTCTGCTTTTACTTCATTATTCAGAAAAAAGCAGTGCATTCCACTGAGTCATAATAGGATGTGAATGACTAAGAGCCCAGTCAAGGTACATACCTCCTCACAGGTGTTTGCAGTTTGAAAGAATAGCTGGTTAACACAAAGGAATGAATTTCTAATGATGGATTTTTCTGTAAGTATTTTTAGTCAGAGGACTTGGGTGGTGTTCCCTGGAATCACCACTTACTTTACTTTACCACTTTACTCTGCCCTTAATACATTCTTGCATTTTTATTTTCTGATGTGGAACTAACCCTTAAAGATGAACTCTGTCAAACTGAGAGGGCCAGTTAGAGTTCCTCAGTGTGGGTCAGCTGCAACTCCTGTTTCCAGAGCAAAGGATTCTATCCAACGCCAGTCTTTATTGCCATGGATGTCTTGTTCAACAGAAGTCCCCTTCATTTCAACCAAAGGAGCTGAAGGAAAGACCTAAAGAATTACTGGTTTAGAAATTGCCATGTTTCATGAACTTTCCTTCGGCCACAGCTGGATCTGGACATGTGGTCTGTGGTTCAGAATTGAAATAGTCTAGTGTCTCCTTCAAGATCATGGGCCCAGCAACACTTACAGAGCATTGTGTTGGTAACAGGACCTGGGGACCAGCAAGATCCCCTGTCCCCAGCAGAGAGCCCACATTCTTCTCAGACAGGGACTGAGATAAATTCCATATGATTTAGCAGGCAGATTTTAGTTACATCTAGATTTCATTGCTAATGTGTTTGGGATCTTATAACCTCTCCTTAGCCACCACTGGTTTCTATGACTGTTTCAGACGTTACGTATGTGAAGTGGACTCTGGAGTGCTCTGTCTCTCTGGGGCTGGTGGTGTTAAATAACATACTTTCTTTTCCTTCTGTTCTGCCTTTTTATTTCTCCCAGCTAGTGGTGGTTGCCCCGTCACTGTTTCTTTCCCTGAACTAATCCATCTAACATTCCACTCTGTCTGCCTGATTACTAAAAGGTCAAAAGAGGATCTCGGTTGCTGAGGGAGTGTGTTTTCGCTGAACCTTTAATTGTAAGTGATTTTAATTTATTGGCTGACTTGCCTGTGTTCATCTTCCACAGAGTTAGTCACTTGGTGTTTGTTGAGTGGGTGTGAATGTGTGTGTATATGAGTGTGTGTGTGGTTTCACTATAAGCTCAGTAGTGAAACTGGAATGCCATCACTGTTTGGCTAGCATTTCTTTTAACCAGCTGTCTCTTCTATACTTTATGGGTTTTTGGTATTTTTCAGAATGAAGTAAGGATCGTGTTGAATGTGGGGAAGTCAAGTCTCTCCTTGTTTTGGGTTGTTCTGAGATATATTAACCCTGGAGCTGAAGCAGTGTCTGGCCGTGTAACTATTTATCCATCCTGGGCTAAGGCAGGTGGGTAGATTTTCAAGCCTCTTTTGGCTAAAGAAGTGATTAATTAGTGAAACATTTTCTCTAATTTTCACAAAGTTGATCTCTTTAGAAAACATGACGCCTGGGATGAAGTCTGACTGGGACACAGATGCCCTGTCCTTTGTACCTTTTCAGTCTCTAAATGCTCTGAATATTTAAATTTTGCTGTTAAGTTTGTTATTAACTGTCATAAGAGAAATCAGTGTAACAACCTATGTACCTTGGCTGAACCCCATGGGTTATGATCTCACCACAGGGCAAAGCTAATTTATAACTCATTCAGGTAAAGTGGGTGTCACCTTTGTGGTGTTACTTGAGAGCCCCTGGCCTACTGCCCTAAATTCTCCCATTGTTGCAGGCAAACCAAGTAATTCAAGGAGAAATAGGTGAGGACAGGAATTTTTAAGATGAATGTGGTAAAGCATGAAGCCCAAGAGAGCTCCAGGGAGGATTATGCCAACCTCATTCAGGGGTGAGGGATTCCTGAGGGCAGACGAGGAGCCACAGTCAGAGGGCAGATCTCACCACAGTCAGGGATGAGGCCTGGAAGTCTGTTCTGAAAGGAGTGAGGGCTTCCGCTAGTCCAGAAACAGACTACTGGGAATTCCACAAGAACACAAAGCGGAGCCAGTGGAAATCTAATTTAGGTGCGAAATGTAAGCGCCTTCGTTTAGTATCCATGGCAGAGTTGGACTTGGGGAAGAAATGATGTACCCAGTTGTGTCAGCCAAGCTTGTAAGGCTGGAGGCTGATTAGACAGTAACTACTAGGAAGAACCGGCAAGCTTGCTTTATCATTTACAGAGTACTTTGGCATCCATTTCCTCACATGATAAGAACTTTGTGAAACCAAAGAAGGTTGAGGAGGAAACAGCTGAGAGGCGTAGTAAATTTTCTAAGCACACAGCTGGTCTTTGTAGACAAGACCCAATCTTCAGACCCCAAACCCTTTCTTTTTTCTCTCTTTTTTTTTTTTAACATCTTTATTGGGGTATACTTGCTTTACAATGGTGTGTTAGTTTCTGCTTTATAACGAAGTGAATCAGTTATACATATACATATGTTCCCATATCTCTTCCCTCTTGTGTCTCCCTCCCTCCCACCCTCCCTATCACACCCCTCTAGGTGGTCACAAAGCACCGAGCTGATCTCCCTGTGCTATGCGGCTGCTTCCCACTAGCTATCTGTTTTACGTTTGGTAGTGTATATATGTCCATGCCACTCTCTCACTTCGTCCCAGCTTACCCTTCCCCCTCCCCATATCCTCAAGTCCATTCTCTAGTAAGTCTGCGTCTTTATTCCCATCCTGCCCCTAGGTTCTTCATGACCTTTTTTTTTTTTCCCTTAGATTCCATATATATGTGTTAGCATACGGTATTTGTTTTTCTCTTTCTGACTTACTTCACTCTGTATGACAGACTCTAGGTCCATCCACCTCACTACAAATAACTCAATTTCGTTTCTTTTTATGGCTGAGTAATATTCCATTGTATATATGTGCCACATCTTCTTTCTCCATTCATCTGTCAATGGACTCCCAAACCCTTTCTAATGGACCCACTGCCTCCCAGGGGACAATGCCATCAGCAATTTGCCCTCCATTAACTCAAACAGTTGGAATACATTGTGGTTTGTTTTCTTGTTCTCTGGGACACCTTTCCTAAGCCCCCATGTCTGAGTCAGGAGCCCAGTTGTGTATTTATTCCTTAGTAACCTATGCCTCCTCCCAGATGCCACTGTCCACGCTGTACCGTATTTTCTTCTCGTCTGCAACCCACCACCTCCCCTGTCCCCACTGTCAGGGAGCAAAGGCCATGCTGGCTGTGTTCACTGCCTGGTCCCCAGAACCTACTTCCAGCCCTGACCTATAGTGGGCCCCATAGATGTATGTAGAACAGGAGAGTGAATGCAGGTATTTGGAGTAAACATTTCTTCTAAAGAAGAAGCCTCCATTGGACTCTGATGCAACAGTTTTGTTTCTGAACCTTCTACAGAAGGTCCTCTGTTTGTTTAATGCAGAAGAAAACACTGCATCCTGAAAACAAAAGAAAAGTGAAACTCTTTCTTATTTCAAAATGAATGCCTGTTCTTCAACAGAAATTTAAAAATTTTTAATTACGTATAAACAAAAAAGGAAAAAAGTAGTTTAATATCTAATGTAATATACTGAATACTTACTATGTGCAAAGAACTTTTCTAAGCAGTTTACATGTCTTAATATACTTAATAAATTTAGAGATTATAATCCCAGCATAGATAGCCACTGCTAACATCTTATCAGTGATACCTTTCTAGTCTATTTTATACATAGGTATATGCATTCGTGCAATTGTTGAAAATAAGGTCAGTAAATCTGATCAGTTCATATGATCAGTAAACTATCTGAAAACTTTTAAGCTGTCAACTGAATGTTCAAAGCTGAGTATCTAAAATCAGTACACTGGCTGCTAGAAAAATGCCCTAAGCAATTCTTTTTATTTCTGATAGATGCTGCTCAAAGCAAAGAGACCATCTTCCAGCCGAGTAAGGAGCCGGCCTTTGTCACCGTACCCGGAAATGGTTTTGCAGATCCATTTTCAATTGTACCAGGAACATGGATCGCTTGTATTAAGGCAGAAGGAGTCCTCCTGGTAAGAGATGGTTCTGAGGGGAGATTCTTCCCCTCTTAGAGATGGTCCCTCCACAGTGACCCACAGTGACCGCAAGATAGAAAAATCATAGCTGCTTTCCTTTTAGACACAGGAACCTATGGTGACATTTGCCCTCACATGACATAATGACATAGGAGCCAACTTAGAAAAGCTTTTATATTCTTCCAGCCAGCTTCTCACAGCCTAAAAAAAAAGAAATTTTTTACTCAGAATGACTCAAAGACAATAAAATAAATGCACAACCTTTATGAGCATATGTCCCAGCCTTTCAAAAGTCTCTTTGGGATTTTTCATCATGAATCAGAAGGGCAGTCAGGAAAAAATTAACCTCTCTGGGAACTGTGCACAATGAATCAGAAGGAGCTAGAGGAAGAGGAGATCCTAACGTGAGTGAAGTTCTTGGTGAAAAGCGAAGGGAGAGACGAAGAGCCAGTGCCTCTCTGGGACCTGCTTCCTGCCTCCTTCTGCCTTGACTGTGGCAGTAGCATCATCAAACAGATTGCCTTGGACAAAGAACTCTTCATCAGGGGAAGGGCTGTGTCCTCGCACATTAATAGAATAGCCAGAGTGTCCAGGGGAGTTGTAGGGATGAAACCTGCTATTTCAGATACCCCTCTTTGATGTCTGCTTTCACTTATAGCAAGGTCTTTTCAAAATAGTCTTTGGCAGTACTTGGTTTCATGCACTCAGAGTGGAAAGCAGAAAGCTTTTCCTTCTGGCACAACTCTTTTGATTGGCTAAATGAGCAGATCTCAGGCAAGTCCCTTAACTCCAAGTCTGCCCCATACAGTAGAGACTATGCTTATCCATGTAGGTCCTTTCCAAATCTGAGATCTTATAATGTGAAGGTTTAAGCTGTTCATTCAGTCCCTATTTTTCTTGCACTTCTTGGTAGAATGGTTTGTTGCTTTACTAAAGTTTCTGAACGTTTCACGGATATTAGACATGAGGAAGAGGAAAATTCCATTGAGTCCAGTAACAGGGCACAAAGTTGGGCTAATGGAAGGAAGGAGTTCATGGTAAAAGTTACTGCATAGGCATGGAAGAGTCCTCATGACCTGTAGCCACGGCAGTTGTGTCATAATTCATATGTATGCTTCCATATTATGATCTCATTTTCTCTAAAAATATTTTATTGAGCACTTATTATCAACCTTTACTGTTTTAGGATCTTTGGGACCATAAAGTAATGAGGAGATATGGTCCCAACCAAAGGAAGCTTGCTCGTAGAGCAATAGCCATTTAAAAATTAATATTAGAGAAATGTAAATCAAAGCTATAATGAGGTATCACCTCACACCGGTCAGAATGGCCGTCATTAAAAAGTCTACAAATAACAAATGCTGAAAAGGGTGTGGAGAAAAGGGAACCCTTGTACTCTGTTGGTTGGAATGTAAATTGATGCAGCCACTATGAAAAAAAGTATGGAGGTTCCTTACAAAACCAAAAATAGAGTTGCCATATGATCCGGAAATTCCACTCCTGGGCATATATCCAGAGAAAACTCTAATTTGAAAAGATACATGCACCCCAATGTTCCTAACAGCATTATTTACAATAGCCAGGACATGGAAGGAACCTAAATGTCCATTGACAGATGTATGGATAAAGAAGATGTGGTATGTATATATATATATATATATATATATATATATATATATATATATATATATATATATATATACACACACACACACACACATATATATATTTTTTCAATGGAATACTACTCAGCCATAAAAAAGAATGAAATAATGCCATTTGCAGCAACACAGATGGACCTAGAGATTATCATACTAAGTGAAGTAAGTTGGAAAGAGAAAGACAAATACCATATGGTATCACTTATGTGTGGAATCTAAAATATGATACAAAGGAACTTATTTACAAAAGAGAAACAGACTCACAGACATAGAAAAATTTATGGTCACCAAAGGGGAAGCGGGGTGGGGGAGGGATAAATTAGGAGTTTGGGATTAGCAGCTACAAGCTACAGTATGTAAAACAGATAAACAACAAGGTCCTACTATATAGCACAGGGAACCATATTCAGTATCTTGTAGTAAACCGCAATGGAAAAGAATCTGAAAAAGAATATATCAATACCCATCTGAATCACTTTGCTGTACACCAGCGACTAACACAACACTGTAAATCAACTATACGTCAATTAAAATTTTTTTAAATTAAATTAAACCCCACTCCGACAGAAACCCGCTGAGCCCCTGCTTTTCCGCTCCTGTACATTCTCCTCTTCTCTGCTGTAGACACATTGAGGGCTGTGAAGAGACAAAAGCCTCATGGCCCGTGTACGAGTCTCTCACCATTGTGGCAAACATTCCCTCGGCAGGTAGTCAGTGATGCCAGGATTTGCAGAAGCCCGAACTCTGCCCTTTCCGGAAGAGCTGCTTCTGAATTCCCGCTGTGGGCTCCACGTGGCACCCTCAGTGGAACATTTTCTTCCTCTCCTGACCCAGGATAGGCAGTGGGCCAGTTTCAGCCTATGATTTACCAGGATCGCAAAACATCACTTTTTTACGCAAAGCCAGGAGAGCGTTGCTCTGGTGTGGGAATAAAAAGCCAGAATACATGACCTACGACTCAGGGTTCTATAGGGATGAAGACAACCAGCCTGTCAAAGGAATGTCTCATCAATTGACAGGTTATTATTGTCTTTATTTCTGAATTTATTAACAGCCCAGAAGAACCGGTAAAACTTCCCCTGAGATTTGAAAATAAAAATGTTTGCCTAAGGCACTTATCTCCAATGCTTGAAGCTCCTGTGCGAGGTTGTTTTGTGTGTTCCGGTGAATCAGGGGGCAGAACAAAGCAGTTGATGCGGACAGTGTAACTAGAGTGCTTCACTTGGTTATTATTAGTTTAGCTAGTATGTGTAGCTCTTTTATTACTAACGTACGGCCGTCTTCCTAATGAGTAATCGTCCTTTCGGTCTTCATTTCCTAGGACTACCTGGTACTGCTCCCCAGGGACTACTATGAAGCTCTCTCACTGCAGCTGCCGGTCACGGAGCCGTGCGCCGACGTAGGCCCTCCCCAAGAGAAGTTAGTGTGGGCAGCAGGTGCATTGTCGGGGGCCTCTAACTCAGGAACCTTGGGTGCAAGGATTCTCAATAGGCTTCAGGGTCACGACTGAACAGAGTGCTCTGGTTAATTCCTTAATTGTGGTTTTTCTCTGTGGCAGTGACTGTCTGTCGTGTAAGACTCACAAAGTAGTTTGCACACGGTTTCTGGCGCCTAAGAGTGACTCACCCTCTCGCATGAGGAAGTGGCGACGCATGCCCAAGTAATACCCTCAGGGTCATGCATCCGGTGAGGGGAAGAGCTTAAAATGGTATCTAGGTTTGTGGACCTTTGCTTCTCCCATTCCTCATGCAAATGAAAATGGACCATCCGATTCCTGTAGTAAGCACTTAGTAAGAGTTTATTGAAGAATGATGAGTGAATGAATGAAAGACGGAAAGGATAAGAGCCCCGGGGATGCACTGTGATGTTCTGTGTTCTGTTCTCGGTCGTAACTGTTGTATTTTATTGTTCTTGTTGAAGTTGCTTGCTTTACCAGCACTTGCCAGTGACCCGATTCCCCTGTGCCCTGGCTTCTGAGGCCAGACACTTCCTGCTTGACGGGGAGCCAAGACCCTTGGCAGTGAGGCAGCCCATCCCTGAACACCCAGTCATGGCGGACCTCAGTGGGAGAGAGGTGGGGCAACCTTTTCTTTACTGTCAAAACTATTATTACCTCCCAGTCTGTCTGCTGAAAACCCTTGGCTGCAATTGCTTCTCACATTCAGGGGAGCCTGGAAGACTTCCTCAGAGGTGTTAATAAAAGGTGTGCTGAGTTCTCTAATTCGGGCTGGGGCTGGGTGGTCCAGCACACTGAACCATGAGAGGGCTAGTCTCTGAGCACGTTCTGCAGTAGATGTGGTGGGGAACATGGACGACCACAGAATCCTTTCCTTTTGATCCTCTGGGCTGATAAGGGGGCATCCTGTTCTGTCTGATTCAGGGCAAGATCTCTCTACAAGGCTTCCAGAAATTACACAGCTTACCCTAAAAGGATACAATGCTCCCTGACTGCTCATCCCTAGGTGATTTGTAGCAGCTGAATTCCTTGAGCTCATAATCTGGAACTGCTGCTCCCAAAGGGACCTCCTTCATGGCTCAGAGGACTGGTTAGTACAGATCTTGGCATTACTTTTCTTCCGGGAGTTCTCTGAGCCTCAAGACAATTTAAGACTACACTGTTTTAAGACTGAGTTAGAAGTATTGTGTATCAACAATTAGCACTCATTACCTCAAAATGAAGACACTGAAAAGAAAACTTCCTTTTTCTTCCTCCACAATATTTCCATTCCTTCCTTTCTACAATGTTCTCTGTTTCGTACCCTTGAGGAAAATGTTTATTTGGGGGATTAAATCTGTGGAATGAAAATATATATGGTACTCTCACTGACCATTTAGATGTGTACCTTTTTGTAAACTACATTCCTAACATTTTCAAGGTAGAGGTTATAGGATTTTAAGGATATTTCTTAAATTTAGTCTTCATTGCTTTTTATTTTATTTGAGTTTTTATTTTACAAAAATATACACTTGTTATAAAAAGTAAAACAACATGCATAAAGAAAAACGAAGCGATCTTACTTCCTCTCCATTCTGATATTCAGTCCACTGTCTCTCTCCCTACCCATGCTCTGTGTGTATACAAATGCATATACCTGCCTACACATATATACAAACATGTGTGTGTGTGTGTGCGTGAGCGTGCGTGTGTGTGTCTGTGCGTGAGCATGCGTGCATGTGTGTGTTCCCCACACAGCAGGGAGGTACAGTTGGGAAGGGCTGATCTCCAACAAGTGATGCTGATGATTCATCAGGAGCTGTCCCTACCTCTGACTTAGCCCAGAGCCACAGCACTGAGCTATTCTATTTGCATGATGCACAAAACTAAGCCCTGGGCTGTCCAGTTTTATTTAACGGTCATTTTTACTGTTTTATCTGAGGGCTTACAGACTTGTGCTGTCTGATGCAGTAGCCACTAGCCCATGTGTCTATATACATTTAAATTAATTAATCTTAAGTCAAGCTAAAAATTCAGTTCTGTGGTTGCACTAATCACATTTCAAGTGCTCAGTAATCATATATGTCTAGTCATCACCCTATTGGACAGCACAGATTACAGAATATTTTGCCATCACAGAAAGCTCTATTGCACAGCATTAATAGATCTCTGAGCTAAAACTCAGAGACAAATGGAGTTAGAAGAGGTCTTAGGAATCATCTGATTTCCCTTCCTGTGAAAGAATTCTTTCTACATTATCCTTGTCAGATATTTATTCATTTATCCTCTGTTGAATACTTAAATTGATGGGGGACTCACTTCTTCTAGAGGTAGCCTAATCCAGCACCTGTGGTACCTTCTGATTCCCAGTTCTTTGGATGCAACCTGATTTTCCTTTCCTAAACCTTTTGGCATCATCTTTTTATTTTTTTGTATTCTGAAATTTCATAAGGATGTGCCTTGATATAGGTAGTTTCAGCCAGTGTGCTGGGCTCTTGGCAGACCCTTTTAGCCTAGAAACTTCTCTGGGAAACTTTCTTGAGTTATTTCTTTGATAATTTATTTCTTTATCTTTCATCCACCTTTCCAATCTCTTTATCTAGTTTCATGTTTTGGGAGATTTCCCAGATTTTTTCCAACCCCAACTCAACCCTACACACACACACACACACACACACACACACACACACACACACACACTTAGGTTCCAACTTTCTTTGGTCTGTTCAATTAGTTAACATCCATTTGCTTTCTAGCTTCCAAACTTTTGTATATCTCTGGTCTGTTCTTTTCCTCTTCTCAATTCTCTTTTCTTTGTGGGTTTATGATTCAAAAAGTATTTACTCTTATTTTTGTGGATTTTTGTGGATCAGTAAATATGTGTGCTAAATCCAGTATGTTTAACCATAAGTTCCGAGATGGACTTCTATTTGTGATATTCTGAAGTTTTATTACGATATGTTTAGGTGCAGATTTATTTTTGTTTATTAGTTTAATACTCAAAGTGCACTTTCATATGAAGAGTCATGTCTTTCATCCTGGGAAATTATCAGTTAGTATCTCTACAGATGTTACTGTGCTGCTTGTCCTTACATCTTCTTTTCTGAAAGTCAGACTGGAAGAATGTTGGAGCCTCTCAATCTGTCTCCAGATGCTCTTTCGTATTTTTATATCTCTTTGGTTCTTTGTGATGCTTTCTGGACGACTCTGTTAGAATACATGAATGCTCTGTTTCACTATCTCCAGTCTAGATTTTATTCAGCCTACCAATTCCATGTAATTTGTACTTTTAGTCTCAAAAAATTTCTCATTGGCTCTTTCTCATATTTACTTTTTCTTGTTTCTCCGCTGCCAATTTTTATTTCATAGCTTCATTTGCTATTCAAAGAGGAGTTACTCTATTGATCTTTTTGAATATCTCAACACCCTTGGAGCAAGGTATATTTCAGAATTCAGAATTTTTAAGATATTAAAAAGATAAAATGATCCACACATGCATAACATCTATAGTGGGGTCCGGGACAGCACCTTGTACTCAAACGGGTTAATATTTCTCCAATGAAAAGCATGAGTAGGCACACCAAGGAAGATACGTGAAGACTATATACGTGGACTTATCTCAGTTCAGGTCAGATTTTGCCACCAAGTGCTGCCTGGTTAGGGTTAGGTTAGGTTTTGCCATCAAATGAGTTACAAAAACAGGATTTCCTTTTCAGATTTTGGGGGTTCCAGATAAGGGACCAGTATACTTATTTTAAAGCCTTTGTCAGACTGTTTCATAAAGTTCATTTCATCTGAAGTGAACTCATCTTCAGTTGATGATAATGTTGCCTGTCTTTTTTTTTTTTTTTTTTTTTTTTTTTGCGGTATGCGGGCCTCTCACTGTTGTGGCCTCTCCCGTTGCGGAGCACAGGCTCTGGACGTGCAGGCTCAGCGGCCATGGCTCACGGGCCCAGCCACTCCGCGGCATGTGGGATCCTCCCGGACCGGGGCACGAACCCGTGTCCCCTGCATCGGCAGGTAGACTCTCAACCACTGCACCACCAGGGAAGCCCTGCCTGTCTTTCTTAACATTAGATTTCTTTACGTTGTGGAGGCTTATTTTGTTTGCTTATTGGCTTACTTTGAATGAGAGGTTCTTTTTTATCTTCTCTGTCTTTCTCCACATCCATCTCAGCCTAGTAGTTTTGCAGTGTCTGCCTGGTCCTCTGTACCCTTAGCCCAGAGCGAGGCATTATGATGTGCCAACCTCTATTACTGTGATACTGGGGGTAGTACAGATTCAGACACTGAGCCAGTGGGTGCTTAACGCAGTTCTTGGTCATGAGGCCTCATCTTTGATCTTTGGTTCCCAAATTCCACAGTTTTTTATAAAGCTGAAACCCAGGTGGCAGATTTTCAGCAATTTTTTCCAGCTTTTCATGATTTGAAGGAACCCTCATGCTTTGGCTTCAAAAAATGAGCCTGGATCTGGCCACTGTCTCATATGAAGCATGTTTAATTCTCCTTACTCTGCATATGCTGAACTGCTGACCCAAACAGCCTGCTTCCAGACCTGAAGGACAAGAGGACCACGCTATTTGAAGTTTTTCTTTTACTTATGTTCCATTATCTGTCTACTTTTAGTCGCAAACATAATTTTTGTTTTTCTATTAAAGCATTTTATCCATGGTTGCTGTGTCTTGGAGCAGATGGGGTACAGCAAATGTGAATTCCTGTGCCATCTGAACTGGAAGCCACCCTACATTTAAAAAATGCTAAATTCTATCCTATTTTGATTAAAACCCTCCTTCCCGCTCCCACAATCCTTCAGCCACTGCTCCATAACTCTTGACCCCTTCAAAACCAAGAATTGAGTAGACTCACAATTTCTAATTGTTTACCTTCCACTCACACCTCAAATCACACCACTCTGGCTTTCACCTCCCACTCCATTAATTTTTTTCTTTTTTTTTTTTTGGCCAAGGTTTCCAATGATACCCTTGTTGCTAAATTCCATGGATATTTTTCAGTCTTCATCTATTCATCTATTTAACTTCTCAGCAGCTTTCAATACTTGTTGAATACTCCTTCCATTTAAAAACACTCTCGGGACTTCCCTGGTGGTCCAGTGGTTGAGAATCCATCTTGAACTGCAGGGGACGCCGCTTCAATCCCTGATCGGGGAACGAAGATCCCATGTGCTGCGGGGCAAGCAACTAGAGAGCCCACATGCTGCAACTAGAGAGCCTGTATGCCACAACTAAGACCCGATGCAGCCAAAAACAAACTAACAAACAAAGAAACCCACTCTCTTGCCTTGTTTTCCAGAATTTAAGAGTAGTCTGGGTCTCTTCCTTCCTCTCCGGCCGCCTCCTCAAAATATCATTTGCAGGCTTATCCTCTGTCTAGCCATTAAATGTTAGAATTTGTTGAGGTTCAGTCTTAGCCCTTGTGTTTTTGGTTTTTTTTTTTAATATTTATTTATTTGGCTGTGTCGGGTCTTAGTTGCAGCACATGGGCTCTGTAATTGCTGCACGGGGGCTCTGTAGTTGCGGCACACGGGCTCTCTAGTTGTGGCGCACGGGCTTAGTTGCCCCGCAGCATGTGGATCTTAGTTCCCCAACCAGGAATTGAACTGGCATCCCCTGCATTGTAAGATGGATTCTCAACCACTGGACCACCAGGGAAGTCCCCTTAGCCCTTGTCTTTTTACACTGTAGTCTCTCCCTAAGCAGTCTCCTCCATGTCTATCATGTTAGGTACCAACTCTACACAGATAACTCCCAGATTGGTATGTCCAGTCACACCTCCCCTTTTATATGCAGAGTAGCACAGCCAACTTCCTTCTTGACATTACCTCTTAGATATCTCAGAGGGATCTCAAATTCCATTTTAGTGTTCCCTACCTAAGTAAATGGCACCCCCATCCATCTAAATGCACAAACCAGATTTCTCAGGGTCATGCATGACTTCTTCTGTTCTCTCCCCCACCAAAGCCAACCCATTCCTGAGTGTACTCCCCAAACTTTTAAAAATAATCTCCACTTCTCTCCATCTCTCTTTCTTGCCCAACACCCCACCATCTTTCATAAGGATCTCTGACGTAACCTCCCCATTAGCTCACCCACATCAGCTTCTGCTTACTGCATCTCCCAGCTCGTTCTCCATACTGTAGTCAGCATGCTCATTTTGATAGAAGTATCTAATCGTCACTGACTTTCTCACCCCACCCTCACACATACACGGTTGGAACGTTACAATAACATCTTATTGCTCTTAGGATAGAGACAAAAATTTGTAATGTCCTCTAAGGTTGCCCCTTTTACCTCCCAATTTTATCATACCTCCTCTTGCTCTCTGTTCCTTGTCACCGTGGCCTACCTTCAGTCACTTGGACGTACATTATAGGGTACCCTTTATGTCGTAGGCTGTTCCCTATGGCTGAATGCTTTTCCCTCCCCTCTTGGTCTGGCTGTCTGTTCCTTGTCCTCCAGCACTCAGCTTGGTTGTTGCTTCTTCAGGGAAGTCTTACCCTCCCCCCTCATCTTCCTGACTAGCTCAGGCACCCCTCTTAGCCCTTTTTCAGAGCATTTGGCATACATGTAATTTCACATTGCATTTGTCCAGTTATCTAATTATTTGATTAAAGTCTGTCTGAGGGCAGAGACCAGATCTGTCTTGTTTACCACTGCATGTCCATCACTTTGCTGGTGCGCAGACATAGAGTAGGTGTTTAGTAAGTGTATGTTGACCAAATCATTTTGAATCCTCACTTTGACATCAGGCAGGTTAGTTATCCCTCTTAGCTTTGTGTAAGCAACGGATGTGATACACCCACCTTTAATGTCTTTACCCTGAAACACTGATAACTAGGTGAAGACAGTTTTGTGCCATAAAATGGGAAAGATCCCTCCAGAGTGACACTGGTTTCGTTAAAGTTCCCTTTTTCAAAGATAATAACTGATAACATATAGCGACAGTAGGGTTTCTGTTTTCCATCATTTACATCTTTTGTCTGACTTGTCAAAACCCATTATTACCATCAAATACATTCAAAACCCTTCCAACAAGTCTTCCAAAAATCAACCCATAGGACTCAGAGTAGGAAGAGTAATAGATATTTATAATAGAGCGCTATGATAGAACTGGCAGCCAATGATAACTCCCGGGAGAAAGCTCATCATTGGCCTGTGTGTGTTCCATGGTGGGGTGAAGACAGACAAGCCCTGGTTTGGAGGTGCCCAGGGGAGAGATGCTGGCAATAACCTCCCCACACGGACCAATGGCAGCATCATATTTCACTGTAAAACACAGAGTGGAAAAGTGGTGTGGATAATCCACATTTTCTCCCTGAGGGAAGTCTTTCTATTATTTAAGTGATAGAAAAATCACTGTGGAAAATAGTAGCTGTGGGCTTCAGAGCTGTACAGAAGGAGCAGTAAATGTGAATTTCCTGAAGGAAAGGGGCAAGAGGATTTTAATTAAGTGTGGTGAAGCTTGGCTGGCCTGCGCTTACGGGCCGAAGTGGGTTAAACTGCTAAGGAGTGTAGTTCCAATATTGGCTCAGGCATTAAATATGCACATACACTTTGATCCAGCAATTCTAATTCCACTTCTAGGAATCTTACAGAAATACTAGCATAAGGATATAAATATACATATAGATTCAGATATATACATAGATATATAGATATAGCTAGATGATGATATAGCCTTATATGTTTTAGGAAAAACTGGAGACAACCTAAGTGTCTATCAATAGGGGATTAGTTAAATAAATGATTTTACGTTCATACTATGGAATGGTAGGCAGCCATTAGAAAAATGAGGTATATCTGTATGTACTGGTATAGACACACTAAATACTATTGAGTTTAAAAAAAAAGTCGTGGCAAAAAGCAAGAACCAGAGTTGTAATCATCGTTTATATAGTGCTTACAACATGCAGATACAGTTTTAAGAGCTCTTCACATATTAACTCACTTAATCCTCATAATCTTCAGAGGTGGGTAGTACGTTATCCTCATTTTTACCCAGGGGGATACTGAGGCATACAGATGTTAAGTAACTTGCTCAAGGTCACACAGCTGGAGGCACAGTGATTCCAGACTGCATGCTCCTAACCACTAGGCAGTGTCAGGGGTGGGTGTGCTTTATCTGTAGAGGGCCAGGTAGTAAGTATTTTCAGTTTTGCGGCCCATATGGACCCTGTCACAACCACTCAGAAAAAAAGTACGTATGTATGCATTGTGCATTTTCAGATGTAGAAAATGGTTTGGAAGTATGAAAACCAAGCTATTATTAGTCATCATCTCAGGAGAGGGGTGTGTGTATCACTTTACATTATTTGCATTCATACTAGTCATTATTTGCATTCATAAAAGTCTCTTTTTTAATCAAAGAACAGTTAAAGAGCTTGAAGGCATACTTTCATTCCTTTTATCTCCCATTGGAAATTCCTTTT
This sequence comes from Lipotes vexillifer, assembly GCF_000442215.2. Taxonomy (NCBI): domain Eukaryota; kingdom Metazoa; phylum Chordata; class Mammalia; order Artiodactyla; family Lipotidae; genus Lipotes; species Lipotes vexillifer. The sequence continues at coordinate 1,823,699 of NW_006773947.1, read as the reverse complement.
TACTTCAAGTTTTGGAGTATCTTTGGCCTTGGGAAACAAGGCAAATATATGGGTAGAAGGCGTAGAGGCCCCTATAAGTAGGGTCACCAGATTTAGGCAATAAAAATACCAGATGCCCCAATAAATTTGAATTGCAGTTCAACTATAATTATGTGTTACTTATCTACATTTCAAACTTAACGGAGCGTCCTGTATTTTATTGGGCATCCCTACCTACAAGACCACATTTCTTAGTATGATGACATATAAAACTCTTCCTGGGGTCTGCTCAGCCCGTTTCACCGTTGCCTATGGAAACGCATCCAGTACATCTCACATCTGTCCACTTGGGCTCTCCGACAGGTGGAGCTGCGCCTGCAGCTGCGGGTCCCGAGGGTCGGCCACTATGTGGTCGTGGTCGAGTATGTCACGGAAGCAGACCAGCTGTCTGAGGCCGACGTGCACGTGCAGGGCCCCGGGGCTGACCTGGCAGGCCGGGTGAATATCTACAGCTGCAAATACAGGTAACCATGCTGCCTGGGCAAGTCCTCTGTAACTGGACAGGCAGGAGGTCAGCTGTGGGAACTTTAGTTTTTATCTAACTTGGAAAGTTGTTTCCTTTTGGAGGCTGAGCTTGAAAACCAGCAGGGGAGTAGTTGTGCGACCCAGCATCTTCCCCAGCGTGGTATCAGAAGGCTTCTCCGTAGGCAGTACCTTGAAAATCTTGCATTTTTTTGAAAAGCTGTACATTCTACTTACTATTTCGTCTCAGATTCACATGAGCAGCACAACCTTTTTGCTTTACTGTGTGTCACCCTGTGGGGGGCGGTGAACTCAGGGCTCTCCCCTCAAACACCGTGTAGAGTACGTGGGTGCCTGGCACATTCTCCACTACTCCTGCCTTCACAACACGCCCTTCAGAACGGGGGATCATTAATGTTGATCGTCAGGTGAAAAATAATTTGACAAAGGAATCTCAGATTCACCCTGACAAAGTTCATCTCTTCCAAGAGCGCTGACCAAAGGTTTATTAAAAATTGTTTTCTTTGCATAATGTTTAAAGATGTATGCAAATGTTCAGAGTATACTTTAATTAAAGAATCAGTGCAAGGGATGTTTCCCATGAAATTAATTGTTGAATAAATGGCACTGGAAGGCAGAGGCTCCTGAGAGGGCAGGGGGGTGATAACTACAGTGAACCCTCCCAATTCTTGGCCAAGACCTTGAACATTTTATAACCTCTATGTTTATGTGCTTTTTGTCAAACCCAAGATGACTTGAGGTAGTTGGACATTTTCCCTGTTTTGCAAATTAAAGAACTTATGAAAAATGTTACTTTGGGTAGCTTGGAATGGAAAATTTTATGAGACTTGATGAAATGGTTATTAAATTAATATCACACTCTTGGCAACCCTACAAAGTAAACTGTGAAAGTTTCTTTTCAAAATCTTAAAAAATCTAATCTTCCCTTTTCTCTGGGGTGATGATTAAAAAAAGAAACAAAGAATGTAATTATATATTCATTTTTAATAGGAACACCAGATGGCCCAGAAAAGTTCCCTAGAATGTTCTGTCATTTTCTGAAAATACTAGTTTCATCTATAGGTGACATCAGGCACCACTGGGATGTACACTCGCCCCCTGAGTCCTGGAGACTGTTGGTCACAGCGCCTAGGGAATGGCTTCTCCATACCCCATCCATCCAAGCCCACCCTCCAGTTCAGCTCTCTGACCCCTTCCACCTTGCAGATCAGGGCTTGATCCCTGCTCCACAGTGTACAAAGTGGAGATGGCCCAGCAAATAGGAGGAAACATTCTTAATGACCTTCATGACTCTTGACAATCTCAGAAGAGGCTGAGACTCTCTATGCCAAGCAGAGGAGTGATTTCAAAACTAAAGAAAGAAAGAACACCCTTCCAGGGTTCCGCAAGCCATAAGCATTGTTTCAGGACCTTTGTCTGAATGGTGTTTTTTTTTGTTTGTTTGTTTGTTTGTTTGTTTTTCTTGCGTTATGCGGGCCTCTCACTGTCGTGGCCTCTCCCATTTGCGGAGCACAGGCTCCGGACGCGCAGGCTCAGTGGCCATGGCTCACGGGCCCAGCCGCTCCGCGGCATGTGGGATCTTCCCGAAACGGGGCACGAACCCGCGTCTCCTGCAACGGCAGGCGGACTCTCAAGCACTGCGCCACGAGGGAAGCCCTGAATGGTGTTTTAAGGAGAGAAGTACATGATATTCTGCAGATCATTTAGGCTTTGGACGTGGTGACAACACCAAAGTTCTCAATCATTAGATTTCCAAGACAATACTGCATTAGACTAGGAATTACTATTATTGTATTTAACCACTCCTAGGGAAGTCCCATGGTATCTTTTCACTTGTCTAAAATATTTCCTTTTTCTCTACTTTGCATGTCATTTGGATAAGTGAAAATGACCAGACTGCAAGTAATAGAGTCCAAAAGTATGATGCAATTGAAAAATATTTGACCCATAAAAACCTATTTCAACTGACAGACCCTTTCAACATGGCAGCTTCTCCTGCTGAGGTTTGAACCTTTCCCAGCATTTCTCAAGTGAGGTTGTTATAAAACAATATCCCAACAGAAAAGTAGTGGTGCTCGTAGGAACACCGCTTTCTAAAATAGTGCTGTGATAACTCTGATAAATCTGATATGCCCTCCGTAAGAGAGGGGATCACTAATGATTCAATCAATCCAGTTATTACTGTTAGTCTACTCTTAGTAAGAATTGAATAGAGGATAAAACTCAATCTAAGGGAGTCACTTAATATAATCACTTGATATATTTAACTCTCAGAGTTATGGTTGAATCCAATAGAATCCAATAGAAATGCATTTTAATTCACACCCACACACATGCACAAAAGGGAAAAGAAAACAGCTACTTATTGAGTTTCTAATGTATGCCACAAACCATGGCTCTTTATACACTAGCTCATTTTAACTCTCACCTCAAAAGTATTGCATTAATTATTTCAAACGTTTCGCAGAGATGGTCATTTTCTTTTAGTATGTCTCTAGTTCCAGATTATATTTATAGACCGAAAAGTTGCTACTTTAGAGGATGAAGTCGAAGCATTCCTCACATAATACAATACTTCCTTTATGGGTTTTACTACCAGGCTGTATTCTTTAGTTCAAAATCTTACTTTAAATGTTCCTGAGCTCCGTATGTCCTCTGATGCCGTGGAGGGAAGGAGCACGACTGGTAGAATGAGGAAGGAGCATTAGGAGGAACAGACTGAGCTTCTAAAGGCAAACTCGGGGCTTTTCAGCCTCATTACTGACGCGACATGAGATGGTCATTGTGAAGTCAGTAGGCAACTTTAATCTCCAAGAGTACCAATGATATTGGTAAATTTCCAAGAAGGCTGTGTCTTAGACATTACTGGCCCTGGGGCTATTTCTCCTGATGACCAAACCAAGTATTATAAAGCTGGGTGGAGGGCTTCCCTGGTGGCGCAGTGGTTGAGAGCCCGCCTGCCGATGCAGGGGACGCGGGTTCGTGCCCCGGTCCGGGAAGATCCCACATGCCGCGGAGCGGCTGGGCCCGTGAGCCATGGCCGCTGAGCCTGCGCGTCCGGAGCCTGTGCTCCGCACGGGAGAGGCCACAACAGTAAGCTTTTGGAAGTTTGTGTTGAATTTATGGCTCAACCCTCTGTTTTCCAGGCTCATGTTCTTATTACAGTATCTTAAAAAAAAAAAAAAAAAAAAAAAGCTGGGTGGAGAAGGTGTGCAAGGCCGTCAGCCCTGAGAGGTGCAACTCAGAGCACAGTGGGAAGGTTCTTTTTCCCCTACTGATCATGGGCTGCATCCCTCCTAAACTCCACCTCCAGGGAAATTCATTGCCAGTTACCTGGTTAACAACAGGAGAAACTGAAGCGCAATCAGCAACCCCACAGGGCATAAAGTGAGGGAGACCAGGGGAGTAAGGTTAAGAAAACTGTTTCCTCTTGTAGCGTCCTCTGCCGGAGCGCTGTGACCGACAGCAGGAGTCGCCTTGCCGTGTACGAGCTGTTAGAAGATGCAGACGTTTGGCTCAAAGCACGGATGGCCCGATTCCTTCTGGTACGCTTCTGTTTTGACCACTGAATTTTAGAAGTATTTTTATTGGTAACCATATATATTTTTAAAAGCTTATTAAAGTTTTGGCTGGGTTTGGGTTACATCTATAAAGTTAACCTGCAGAGAATTGCCAGTGTTATGATGTTTATTTTTCCATCTAGAAATCTGTTTTGCTGCTTCTTTTGTTGGAGCCTTTTCTATAGTATCCAATAAAGTGTAGTCATCAAATCTGAACACATTTCACAAAACGCCATTTCATTAATTTGTATTTGTTGTTACTATTATGAATGAACTATCTTTTGTTGTTATATTTCCTAGTTTATTATTATTGCTGGTGTATAGAAATGCCATTAGTTACTGTTTATTTTCTTTCCACTTTACTATTTTATTATGTCTATTAGCTTCTTGGCAGACTCCTTCAGAATTTTCAAGGTTGTAATCACCTGGTATTTTTTTCCAGACCATTGTTACTCAATTCCAAGAAGAGTATTTTCAATTAATTAGATATATACTATAAGAGTTAAAATGCCAGCTTTGGCAGATTAAATACCCTTTTAATAGCATAACTTAAATATTGAGAATTGTGATAAACAGAGGCAGTGGGATCTGGGCTAGAAAGGGGTGGTCAGGTTTACAGTAAATATCTCAGGGAACATAAGATTATCTAAGCATGAAGCAACTTCCTGATACTGCTAATATTAAGCATGTATCACTCTGGGAAATGCCAGGCCAGCCTGTTCTAATATGCTTTAGATATTTGTGCTTGACAGTATTAAAAATGTTGAGCTTTCTCTTAAGAACTATCTGGAGTTTAGTTTTTAAACATTATTACATAAACTATATAATAATTTAAGACTTTTTAAAATGATGACTCTTTTTAAACATGATAAGTCAAGTGAATCTTAACCTCTTCATTTTTGGAAATTATAATGGGGCTGAACGTCCTTCTTTTTAGCATAAGTTTGCCCTTTTTGAAATAGTCAGATGTCATTCAGAGTCAAGGCTGACTGGAAGGCAGGAGTGTGTCCATCTTGGTCTTGCAGAATCCCACCATCTCAGTGCCTGGCATATAGTAGGTGTTCAATTAAAATTTTCTTGTTACCAAATAGCTTTGTGATCAAGCTGGTAATAGTTTTGATTTAAAATAAAAGGTATTAAGTTAATGACTGAATTTCTTGTGTGACTCAGAAACTAGCTCTGGAGACAGAGCCCAAATGTGCCTGAGATACAAGTCATTCTCTATTGAGAAGGATTGTTTGTATCAGGAGCAACCCTCTTTCTGAACAGCAGGCTCCCTGGTTGCCCACCACATCCCTGCCTCTCCCTGCCAAGGGGTCTGAAGAGCCAGCATCGGCCCAAGGCAGGAGAGAAAAAACTGTCAAAAGTTGCTGACAGAGAGTTGTTTTTGAACTTTCACATGATTTTGTTTATTTGTATAATTATTCCAAGAGCAATTTAGTCAGTGATCCTGCATAATAGTAAAAAGGATTTGTTGGACATAATGATGCCAGAGGGAGTGCTCTCCTATGATTTTTACTGCTTTACAATAATAGTTATAATTCCTCTGGATGATTTCTTAATGGCTTTTTGTTGTTGTTGTTGTTGTTGGGTCTTCCTTGCTGCGTGCGGGCTTTTCTCTAGCTGCGGGCGTGCAGGCTTAAGTAATTGTGGCACACAGGCTTAGTTGCTCCACAGCATGTGGGATCCTCCCAGACCAGGGCTTGAACCCGTGTCCCCTGCATTGGCAGGCAGATTCTTAACCACTGCACCACCAGGGAAGCCCTCAACAGTTTTTTTAGGAGAATGTGTTTGGCTATAACCTTGACTTTGCTGATAACTGGGACGTACCTTCTTGTATTTGCTCGACAGCATCAAATTTGTATCATACCCACTGAAGAATTCTCAGTGGAATATTTGAGACCTCACGTCAAATGCATTGCCAGCTATGGGAGATTTGTTAATGAAAGGTAATGTGTTTCCTTCCTTTATCCCTTGTTTGTGCTGAGTGATACTTAATGCTTTAAGACTGTAGATTTATATTTGACTTCAGAAGTGATCACAGGCCAAGGTGCTAAAGGCTGGTGATGCATTAAAAAAAAAAGAAAAAAAGAGCTAAATCATTCATCCCAGCAATCTTTCCAGAATTCCATCATATCAGGAAGCTGACACAGTAGCAACTGGGGGAAATGTTTAAGCCTCACCCTTGAGGGCAGTTACTCTGAAGTTCTATTCTGAGCCTTCATCAAGACTCAACTTTGTTCCAATCCTTTAATCTCAATGTCTGAGACTCCTCATTTACAAAAACATGAAAATAATGACCCATCTCACAACTATGTTATGAAAATTAGCTAACCAGTGATTATTGGGATTTGGGGAAGGTTGTTTAGACGTAGATTCAAAAATAATTTATGGATACAGTCATGACATCTTATGCATATGGTTGAAACCACCAAGACAATGAAATCTGGCTGTGCCTAAAAGAAATGATAGGTGTGTGTTCTCTTTGTTTTTGTATAGTTTTATGTCAACATTGATGTTTAGAGGTGAATAATAATGTTTCATTGCATTGATCTCATTTAACAATGAATTTTAGTCCTAGAGAGGGAAGTTTTAAAAAGTTTCCATCTAGCTTACTTTCCTTCAAAATTAAGATTTTTTTTTTCTGTCTTAGCTTATTGTACTAAGCGGGCAGCTGGAATACACTTGGCCAATCCAGAGCACTGAGTATGTTTGTATAAAGATCTCCACAGGCTGGTGGTTCTCTGGATCCTTTTGATGCTCAGACTCTGTATCTTCACCAGGGGACAGTTCTTTGGGTTTTGGTAATTTTTCAGTATTCTCTTTTTCAGTGCCACCTGTATCTCCTTGGTCCCTGAAACTCCTCCAACAGCATTAATTTTGGACGTTCCGAGTGGTGGGTCTTCCCCTCTCCTGCCCCAGGACCCTTTACCTTCTGCTGACGCTGTTACTGGAGTCACCTTGAAGGCCCCACAGGTAGGGCTCCCCCTCAGTGTGTTGCTTGTAAACCAGTGGTTCTCAAAGTGTGGTCCCATCTAGCAGCGTCCCCATCCCCAGGGAACTTGTTAGAAATGCAAATCTGCAGGCGTCACCCCAGAGCTATTGAATTAGAAACTCTGAAGAGGGGCCCAGGAATCTGTGCTTTAACTAATCCTCCAGGGGACCTGGATGCCCCTAAAGTTTGAGCACCTCTGCTCTCAACTGTGGAGAATCCCAGGCATGAGGCATCTGGTTAATCCTGTCTGTGGCCGCCCCATCCTGACGCTCCTTTTCCCTCCTGCATCGCTGTCTACGTAGTCATTTGGCAATTTTTCATGACCCATCTTAGGATAGGTCATATTTTCATGGGCTACTGCTACTTAACATTGTTGAGTCATTAATTATCTTCCCAGATCAGAACATGAGCGCTTTTAGAACTCTAACCAATTTTTTGCGGCCCCAACTTGTAGGCAGGACATTCCCTATAAACACATATTGATTAATCATCTAGAGCAGAAAGGTGAAGTATATGAAGGGAATACACTTTTTTTTCACTGTAAATTACACAATTTCAGGACTTAATGTTTGTTCTGATGCCATTATGTCCTTCTAATCCTAGAGATGGCTTGTGTCAGTTCACATTGCATCAAGATAGGAAATTAACAGGATTTGGGAGAGAAAATTTCGTAAGATCCCGTATGGGCAAGGCAACCTAGAATAGTCGGGGGAAATGAATTGAAATCATGACAATAGAGCTCTATTCCTGGTTTTGCTATAAAATTAGTGTATGACCTTTAGTCAGTCACCCTCCAAGGCACAGCTCTCATCTGAAAGATAATCTTTTATTGTTGTTATTCTTGTAGGTTTTTTTTGCGGTTTGAAAAGACTTATTACTCACATAGTGAGGCTTTCTGGGGAGAGCAGGGCTCACGCTCAAACCTGAGCAAGCATTGGGGTCTGAATCTGGTTTTCGTTGTGGTTAGGAGGGGGTGGGGGTGGGGAGTCTGGGTGAGGGCTCCCTCTCCCATGGGCTGGAATTTGTGTGGTTAGAACTTCCCATGTGTGCCAAGGGATGAACACCTGGGCTTTCTTATTAGCTTGTCCAGGTGGAGGACAAAAGATAATAGGTGAGTGATGGAGCTTGAAAACTGTCAAACATAAAAAATGGAGTCTGACCCTTTGTTACACGGTTATTACAAGTAGTGCTTGAATGCTGGGAACATTCTTGTATGGCCTTTTGTACACACAGTGTACCTTTCTGTTGTTAAATACCTAGGAATACAATTGCTCAGTTATATGTTCAACTTTGGTAAAAGCCACCACATAGTTTTCCAAAGTGAGTTTACCAAATGTCACTCCCTCCAGCATCATTTATGGTTGTCCCACAGTTGGTTTGTACATTCTGCAGCTGAGGGTTATTTGGTTTGTTTCCAGTGTTTGTGATCACAAATAAAGCTGCTCCAAACGTTCAAGGGAAGGTTTTTTTGTGAATGTGGATTTTCACTTCTCTTGGGTAAATACCGAGGTTGTTTTGGTTTTTAACCTCAAAATATCCCGTGATTCTAATTATTCATAACTCTGCAGCTTGATGAATATTTTTTTTCCCCACCCAGAACCAAGTGACCTTGCAAGGACTCATACCGCGTCCGGGTCGATATGTCATTGTGGTCCATTTTTATCAACCAGTGCATCCGACGTTCCTGGCGCAGGTGTCTGTGGACAGAGGGCGGCTGCAGCCAGGTGAGCTGCGGGGAGCAGGGCCGGCTGCAGGGCTCACCTGCCTTGGCAGGGGTGTGATAGGAACGCCTCTCTCTGCCCCCAGGCATCTTCCGTGCCTCTTTTTGCCCCCATGTGCTTGGCTGCCGGGACCAAGTGATCGCCGGAGATCAGGTTGAGTTTGACATCTCGGAGCCGGAGGTGGCCGTGACTGTGAAGGTTCCAGAAGGAAAGTCCTTAGTTTGGGTGCGTTCTGCTTATTTCTCAGCTTGCTCTTCATGTGGTTGCCTTGGTTGGCTGCTCTGTGCATCAGTTTTGGCTCATGACAATAATTCCTCCAAGGAACTGAAGCCAGATTTATAGAAAGAAAAGTGTTTAAATTTTGCAGCTAACTTTACCAAGAAAAAGTCTTTCTTTGACAATTAAAATCAAGGGAAAGCAGAATAATAGAGAAGTGACTAGGAAGAAAAACCTCCCTGCATGAGCCTGGAGCCCTCTCCTTCAGCCCTTCCTCAATCTCCTCTGACAGGTCTCTCTCTGAAGCATTGAACACTCATTTGTTCTTGAAAATTTCTTTCCTTTTGGCTTCCATAGCTACTTTCTCTTGCTTTTTTCCTACTTTCTCCACTGCTCCTTCAATGATTTCTCTTTCCCTTTATGCCCATATGTCGC
>NW_006773947.1:1786192-1814152 GCF_000442215.2 Lipotes vexillifer | reverse complement strand
TCCCTTCATGCCCATATGTCGCCGTTCCCTCGGGCTCGACGGTGAGCCCCCTTGTTCTAAGACTTCTCTTTGAATAACATCATCTGTGCCTGTCGATTCTGTTCTCTCCTCTGTGAGAATGACACCCTCATCTGTGAACTCATTTCTCATCTTTGCTGAGCTCTAGGACCATCTACTGCACATCCCCATAGCCAGAGAGCTCACAAGTCCCTCCAACTTAGCCTGTTACCAGCCCAGCCCCGGGCATCCCCTACCCTGTTCATTACCTTGGTCGTTGGAATCGTGGTCACCCAATGCCTGTAAAGCCTTGGAGAGCCAGGAAGCGCTGCCCAGGCCTGCTCTGTGGCCCTCCAGTTTTTGCTCATGCCTCCTCTCTCTCTGAGGATGTCATCTTCCTAGGGACAGGGGCCTGACTTTCTTCATTTTGTATCCCCTGTGCCTGGAACACCGTCTGGCACAGGTACTTGGCAGTGTTCATTGAACTGAATAACGTGAGAGCAGTAGACTCTGTAACAGCTGTAAGTTGGTGAGTAGTTGACGAAGATGTCTGAAATTTCCTGCAGCATTTGTCACTGGCACAGACTGGTTTATACAGGTGCAGAGAACTGAGCAGTATTTTTAAAGACTGGGGCTACAATTATTCATAATAGAGTATCTGATAGGATATGAATTTCAGGGGCACGCCACCATGTGAGTTTCCCCATTGGTCCTGCCATTTCGGTTTGCTCACATTTAAAAACACAAAATTCAACCTCTGGAGATCCAGGGTCATCCCGGGCATGGATCACACAGGGCCCTGGCTGTCCTAACAGCTGTCCTGCTCACCCCTGACGTCTCCTGTCCCCGCCCAGCACCCGAGGCTGTTGCTTCTCTGAGCAGGTGCTCCAGGAGGTCTGTCCCCCACTTGTTATCATTTCCTGCATGGAAACATGGCCTGAGCCTTCAACACTGGCTTAGGGTTGTGTTGTGATTCTTTTTTCATAAATCCTGTTTCATTTGGTCTTGGGCTTAACAATAAAGAACGTTGATCTTGGCGAAGAGAAAGTGTGATGGAGAGCCGTAGGTATGCCGTGCTGTTGGAAATCCAAAGACATGCTGACAGCTTCCCTTTAGGTCCGTGTCCTAGTGGTGCCTGCGGAGAATTACGACTACCAAATCCTTCACAGAAAATCAGTGGACAAGTCATTTGAGTTTGTCACCAATTGTGGAGGGGACAGTTTTTATATTGAGTAAGTATCCTTTCTGGAAGGGCCTTGGGAGGCACGCAGCTCTCCCACATTCCCGACCAGAACAAGAGGCCCGGGGAGGGGTGGCCCTTGCGTCTGTCTCTTCCTCTGGGAGCCTGAGGGAGTGGCACTGCGTCCCGCGTCCTCGGCACACGCTACAGCCGTTGTGCACATCGGGGCGAGATTTCCCTCCTCATCTTTGATCTCAGCAGATCACCCTCCAAGCTGGGATTCACAGGCTGCTTGGGAGTTTCTCTTCCTCTTCCCTGCTTCCTCTTGGACGACTCAGATTCCTAAGATACCACACAGGGCTTCCTCCGCGGGGAGGCATGTGAGCCCTGAGTCCCACTCTCCTTTGCCCTCTGATTGGGTGGGGAGCATCACAGAGGGGTGGACCTCCCCGTCTTCCCTCTGTGGGTCCCTGAATGCTAAGAGCCTAGAACAGCCCTGAGTATCAACTCCTGCCATTCTTTTCTGCAGACCCACCCTGCCCCCTTGTAGGTTTCCCGAGGAACTGAGGCTCCCTGGGGGCCAGATGCCTCCTGCATAGCAAATATTAAGAGCAAAGGCTCTGAGGTCAAACAGCTATGGGTTTGAGTACTTGCTCGACCACTTCGTAGCTCTGTGGCCTCGGGAATGTTGCCTAATTTCTAGGACCCTCAGTTGCCTTATCTGTGAAATGGGGCTTAGGGACTAATTGGTTGGGTGGTTGTGAGGTTAAGTGAGGTGTAGGCAAAAATTCTAACACACATGTTCAGTAAATGTTGGCAATTCACCTCCTCATTATTATTCTAATTGGTGTATCATTACACATGTAGGTGTAAATGTTTTTGGTGACTACTTTATTGAGATATAATCCACACACCATACAATTCATCCTATAGGTGAATTTTCACCCATTTATTCCAGCCACCGAAAGTTCCCACCCACCATCCTGTGATGTGTCCTGGAGTGGATGGGGATGGCAGGAGGGGTGGCTGGCACCCACTGTGAGTCCAGGGGTGGGGTTTTCTCTAACTTCCTCCCAAACTCCAGAGCCCCTCCCCCAAAACACTGCTTGGTGAGGCTTGTGGGAAGAGGAAGGTTGGGACCGTTTCTGGGCACGCCTCCCAGGATCTCACCATGAGTTTTTGTTTCCACAGCCCCCAGAAAGCCTCTGGATTCTGTAAGGATTCTGCCAGGTCCCTGGTGGCTCTTTACCATGATGGTGCACTGCCTTGTGAGTGCCACCCCGCCGGGGCCATTGGCCATCGCTGCAGCCCAGAGGGCGGGCAGTGCCCATGCCGGCCCCATGTCATTGGGCGGCAGTGTACCCGCTGTCAAATGGGCTACTACGGATTCCCGCACTGCAAGCGTAAGTGCATGTTCAGGTCAGCCAAGGTCATCTCTGGTTCCAGGTGGATGAAGCTCACCTAGGGCCAGGTTTCTTGAATTTCACTGTGCTGGAGACTCACCTGGGAATCTTGTGAAAATGCAGATTCTGACTCTCAGGCCTGAGAGTCTGCATTTCCAGTAACCACTCAGAGTATACCCATGCTGCTGGTCTAGGGACCACAGTATGAGTAGCAAGGTTCTAGAAGATAAATATTTATGTTTCCCATGCTATGTGACCCATGCGCTTGGCAAAGCAGGTGAAGGTAAATAGCCTTAAGCATCAAAATATTGGACAGCTCAGTTCTCTTCTTAGTGGAATAGGTTAGGCTTCAGTTTTTGCAGCCTAACCAAAGCTCGGCTGAGGTGGGGGGAGAGCCAGGGTCACGGGGTGTACTCCTCACTGAATGAGGAGGCCATGGATCTTTATCTAGGAAATGTGCTGCAGCCCTAGACGAGGGTCAGCCCAGGCCATGTGAAGGGGGCAGAGTCCCTGCATGGAGGCCAGCCTTTGCCTAACAAGGGCCCCGCTGCTGCATCCTGTCCTGACCTTGGGCTCAGGGCACTGGGGTGACGTGGAGGCCCTTCAGGGAGCCTGAGAAGAGCTGACCCTCTGACGGAGGACAGGCCTCACGTAAGAATGACATGTAACTGCAGCTTGGGGTCGGGGGGCGCCTTAGGGTGTCTACCTTGGTGTCAGTCGCTCCAGCTGTGCCTCACTCAGCTTCTGCACGTTGCGTCCACCGTGAGCGTTGGGTGTGGTCGGTCTTGACCCCAAGAAAGGGGCCTTTCAGATAAACCACATTCAATAATACCATAAGGGAAGAAAAGCAAGACCTTTCTCCCAGACCCCTTGGAAGGTTCTGGAAACCCTGCTGCAGTCCTGCTGGAGGTCAGGGGCATCTAACCCTTTCATCGTGTCTCTTCATCCCTGGCCAGCGTGCACCTGCGGCCGGCGCCTTTGTGAGGAGACGATGGGGATGTGCCTTTGCCCGCCCCACACGGTCAGGCCCCAGTGTGATGTGTGTGAGACACATTCCTTCAGCTTCCACCCGCTGGCCGGCTGCGAAGGCTGCAACTGTTCCAGGACGGGCACCGACGGGGCTGCCACCCCGGAGTGCGACAGGGACCATGGACAGTGCAGGTGAGGCCTGGAGGACTAACCTGTTGCATCCTACGGTGGGAAGGGAAGACGCTGTCCATCCCCACACCGGTCCCCATTACTTCCCGCTTCGCATGGGCCCCGAGACTGCTTGAGTTGACCTCAGCGTGGTGCTCCCACCGGGATGGGCGTGGTGTGTGGAGTGTCTCATCCCCTCGGGCTCCTGTGGCCTGGCAGAGCCTGGGTGGGCAGATGGCTGTCTGCCGAGGCCCAAGCAGCCTCGCCGTCCACTCCAGCCTCGCTCCGCGTGTGCGTGCAATACGTGCGTGATTACGTCATCAGTTCCATCTCCTTGGTCACCGGGGGGATGAGCATCTGTTTGTTTGTACTGAGGTCTGTGCTCCAAACCTTCACTCTCGTAAGCTGGTAGTTTTGTTAAGGACGGTGCTTGATGAAGTCTAAAATCCCGAGCCTGCTGCCCTGACTCAGATGGGGAGCCGGAGACGGTGCAGGGGACTCCGCAGGGGGGCTCCATTTGGGTAGGGCGGCAGGGTGGGCAGTACCCGCTGGAGAGCCTGACCTGAGAGGCGGGGCTGCCTCCGGGGCCTCCGAGGTCCAGCACCCAGCTGCTGAGAGACAAGAGGCAAACGGCGGCTCAAGCAGATGCCAGGAGGCCAAGAGGTTCGCTCAGCAGGTCAGCTCCGCATTGGAAACCAGAGGGTGTTGTCACGTGACTCCAGGTCATCAGCCTGATCTCGGCAGGACCAGAGTGGCCACAGTGGGTGAAGAACAGGATCCAGTCTCCTAGACGAAAAGGCTGGAAAGAATCTGATAGGGGTTATGTGGCAGGAAAGCTGAAGCAGAGCTGCTGCCATCCAGGCCGGTGTGACCTGTGCAGGAGAAAGCGTGAGGCTTGCCCCGGCCCTGCACTCCCCCCTCCCCCACACCCAGGCACGAGGACGTAGGCATCGGTGCCTGTGATCCTGGCGTGAGAGCCAGGAGGGGCCGTAGCTGCGAGTGGCAGGCGTCTGCTTCTCCAGCTCCAGGGCAGCTGCGATCGTTTCCCGTGGCTGCTGACAAATGGCCACAAACTGGATGTCTTCAAACAACAGAAATTTATTCTTTCATGGTTCGAAAGGCTAAACGTCTGAAATCAAGGTGTTGCTCTTTCTAAAAGCTCTAGGAGAGACTGTTCCCTGCCTGCCCCTTGCCTTCCTGTGTTGCCGGCAGTCCTTGGAATTCCTTGGTTCTGCCTCTGTCGTCTCATGGATTCTCCTTGTGTGTCTCTGTCTTCACGTGGCTTTCTCCTCTCTGTGTGTGTCTGTGTCTTTCTTTTCTTTTTGTTTTTTAGCCTTTGAATTCTTTAAAACTTTAATTAAAAAAAAATGACGTATAGTCGATGTGCAATACATATTGTCGGTTTCAGGTGTACCACATAGTGATTCACAATTTTTAAAAGTTATACTCTGTTTATAATTATTATAAAATATTGGCTATATTCACTGCGCTATACAATATATCCTTGTAGCTTATTTATTTTATCTTTTTTTCCTATTTTTCTTTTTTGAAGTATAGTTGATTTACAATGTTGTGTTAGTTTCAGGTGTACAGGGAAGGGATTCGGTTATACACATATATGTATATAGCTATATTTTTTCTATTTTTTCCATTATAGTTTATCACAAGATATTGAATATAGTTCCCTGCGCTACACAGTAGGACCTTGTTATTTATCTATTTTATATATGGTAGTGTGCATCTGTTAATCCCATACTCTCAACTTATCCCTCTCTCCTTCCCCAGTGGTAACCATAAGTTTGTTTTTTATGTCTGTGAATCTGTTTCTGTTTTGTAAATAAGTACTATTTTTTTTAGATTCCACATATAAGTGATATCATATAATATTTGTCTTTCTCTGTCTGACTTTACTTAGTATGATACGCTCTAGGTCCATCCATGTTGTGGCAAAAGGCATTATTTCATTCTTTTTATGGCTGAGTAATATTCCATTGCATATATTATATACACCACATCTTCTCTATCCATTCATCTGTTGATGGACGCTTAGGTTGCTTCCATGTCCTGGCTATTGTAAATAGTGCTGCTATGAACATTAGGGTGCATGTATCTTTTCGAATTAGAGATTTCGTCTTTTCCAGATATATGTCCAGGCGTGGGATGGCTGGATCATATGATAACTCTATTTTTAGTTTTTTGAGAAACCTCCATACTGTTTTCCATAGTGGCTGCACCAATTTACTTTCCCACCAACAGTGTAGGAGGGCTCCCTTACTTATTTTGTGTATAGTACTTTGTACCTGTTAATCCCCCGCTCCTGTCTTGCCCCTCCCCCCCCCCCACTGATAGCCTCTAGCTTCTTCTCTATATCTGTGAGTCTGTTTCTGTTTTGTCACATTCATTAATTTGTTCTAGTTTTTAGACTCCACGTATAAATGATATACAGTATTTGTCTTTCTCTGTCTGACTTATTTCACTCAGCATTATACCCTCCAAGTCCATCCATTGCTGTTGCAAATGCAAATTTTCATTCTTTTTTATGGCTGAGTAGTATTCCATTTTATATATACCTGTGTCTTTCTTTTTTTATAAGGACACCAGTCCTATTGGACTAGGGCCCGCCTTACTCCAGTAGGACCTCATCTTAACTTGATTATGTCTGCAAAAACCCTATTTCCAAATAAGGTCACAATCTAGGTACTGGGGATTAGAACTTGAACGTACCTTTCCCCCCCCCCCCCCCCACTGATAGCCTCTAGCTTCTTCTCTATATCTGTGAGTCTGTTTCTGTTTTGTCACATTCATTAATTTGTTCTAGTTTTTAGACTCCACGTATAAATGATATACAGTATTTGTCTTTCTCTGTCTGACTTATTTCACTCAGCATTATACCCTCCAAGTCCATCCATTGCTGTTGCAAATGCAAATTTTCATTCTTTTTTATGGCTGAGTAGTATTCCATTTTATATATACCTGTGTCTTTCTTTTTTTATAAGGACACCAGTCCTATTGGACTAGGGCCCGCCTTACTCCAGTAGGACCTCATCTTAACTTGATTATGTCTGCAAAAACCCTATTTCCAAATAAGGTCACAATCTAGGTACTGGGGATTAGAACTTGAACGTACCTTTTGGGGACAAAATTCAACTCTCTATAGCAGCAACGTTTACTTTTCCTGAGGAAGGACCTTTAGCCACACTTCTGATAGTTGCCCAACGTCTAACAGTTCCTTTGTCTTCTGGGAAGGAAGCTGAGTGAGAATTTGAGTCATGGAAGATTCCAAGTCTTTAAAACCACAGGTTGTGAGTCCTCCGTGAGTCAAGTCGGTTCCCTATCCTTTTCCAGCTATGAGCCTAAATGGGATGTGACTGGTACAAAGAATTTTGAGGTGTCATCAGAGAGTTTTCAATCACATACATTTGGTTCTGGTCCCTCCAGTGCTTACGCTATTCTCTGGAAGGAAGTCAGGCACTTAGTTCACTACTAAAGACTTTGCCTTGGGTTCCGAATGCACCAACAGGCCTGTGAAAATGGCTGACCTATTTCCAGTAAATTCCTGATTCATGGGCACTTAGCGTGGAAGCACAGGCTTCTACCAGGACGTGCAGGGATGCTACAGAACAAAAAGATGCACTGTGCCCAGGAGTTGCTTGCTGTCTTGTGGCTGGAGAAGATGGGTAAGTGGGAAGCTCAAAGGACCTAGATGTGCCAGTCATGACCCAATCAACTTTGTAGAAGAAATGAGAGACCAGACCTAAAGAAACTGTAAAATTAGAACTGGCTTCAGAAAAGGAAATCCGGGGTGTTATGAAAAGGGAAACAGATTGAACTAGGAATAATATTCCTTTTTGTATATTTGAAAAACAAGTCTAAGGAAAGAATCCAACGTCTTTATGTGGAATGGGTTTGCATGAATCCTTCAGAGGAAAGAATAGTCTGACAAGTAAGCGGGATAAGCAGAGCGGGAGGTCTTAGCATTAAAATCCTTTGCTGACTCAAGGGACTAGGAATCTGGATATAAGAAAGGCTGAAAGAACAAGGTTCCGTTTGAACAGCAGAATGCGCAATGCATAACCTTGGGAAAAATAAAACTAGACGGAAGACCAGGAGAGGAGATAAACAAGGGGACGTGGAACAGTTATTGGGAGATGGAATCCTGGCAGAGGACGAAGCCCAAGACTCTGTAGTGGCTCCAATCACAGCTGCATGAAGACACTCAGAGCCCTAAATACTGAAAACATTACAGTGCCTCCATATTTAATTAAAAATAAAAACTTACTAAGCCACAAAATAAGTGCCAACAAGTCCAACAAAGTTCTGTTTTTCCATAGTGACTATTTCAGTTTTTCTTTTGAAAACAGAACACCCACGTGAAGAGTTTGGGGCTGGGGGTAGAGGTTGGGGAACCATGTACATGGGTTAGAGTGAGAGAGGACCCCAAGGAGAAGGTGTGGACGCACAGGAGGGAAAACAGGTGTGGGTCCTGGAGGGGGTCCCTATGTTTAATCACAGGAGGCAAAGGAGCCAAGGAGGTAGAGAAGCAGTTTTCAGGCAGGGAGAGAAGCAGGAGAATTCACTGTCTGAGAACCAGTGGGAGAGTTTGAAAAGGACGCGGATGGTCAGCAGAAGAAATTGCTGCAAACAGGACCTCACACACAGTTTCTCAGTGCTGCCACCACAGAAAAAGGAAACTGAGAACGCATTAAAAACTGTAAAAATCAGTTAAGGCACCATCTATGAGCGAGAGATTTACCATAGGATGTTAGGTACAAATTCTAAGGAGAATTTAACAAACCTTCACTAGCCAATGACAGTTTAGTAGACAAGGAAATTCCTAACTCAGGACTGAGACATGTTGTTTAGTAGTTTTGCCCACACCCGAGGGAACATCAACAGGAATGGAATCTCATTGACCTGTATGGCGCCCAAACCAAGATGTGAAATTATTTATCCTGACATTACCAAAAAGGCTGTAATCACCTAATGGGATGACACATCTTTCCATGATCAAAGTGGATTTGTCATGAAAGGGCCTTGGCAGATAATGTAAGAAAAACTTCAGTTTATTAGATGACTGTAAATTGCACAAATTACCCATGATAATTCCAGTGTTGATGCCAAAAAAGCTTTTGATTGCCTAAAGGATTTTTTCTTTAGAAAATATTAGAGGAAAGAATGCTCCCCGCTGCCCCTGAAAATATCCTAATGAAAATGAAGAATGTGTTTAGAGGAACCTAACATTCAAGTAAAAGGAGTAAAATCAGAGATACCTGGAACTTGCAATAAAAAGAAAAACATATCCTTTCTCAGTGATACAACAGACTCTCTTACAGTTGTACAAGTTATCACAAATCACAAAGCTGAAAAATTTGAATTTTCAAATTTTATTTGACTATATAGAGGTGTTAACGTTTATCATACTAAAGGGGAATCTAACTGTTATAAATATTAATCTCCTTTAAAATGAATTACAGAAATAATTGCAGCATCCACAATATTCAATCTGTTCTTAATTGAAACTAGTGCTGTAATTTTAGACACAATTGGAAATAAATTCAATTGGAGCCATAAAATTGAGTTCTTGCTTATCTTTGTCATGAACTAGCCAGGAGACTCTGGGCAAGTTGCTTTGCCTTCCTTGGTCTCAGCTTCCTAATCTATAAAATGAAGCTTGGTAAAATCATCTCCAACTTCCCACCTAAATTTAAAACTCTGATTCTGTTTCTTCTTCAATCTCTGATTATATCATGGAAAATATTACAAAAGTATATTGTATAAATGATAAAAAAGTCCATTGTTTGGGACAACTCTGTCGGGATTGTGGTCTTAAAGATGCTTATATTGATCAAAATTTCATTTTTTTAATAGCATCACAGTAATTGAATCAGATATAATAGCAATGAATAAGTACATAGTGGATGATTGTGCCTTCACATTCTTTGAACAAACGAAAGAGCTAGAATAGCCTCAGAAGATTTTATCAATCAGATACACAAGATGCTGGGAATCACTGCTTTAAAAGACTATCGTCACGTCGATGACTTTCAAGACGTTTTAAGATCGATTATAGGAGATGGCAGTTCACCTGGATGTCCAGTGAAACCACATGTGCAAACGTGCCTTTTCAGAAGAGCAGCAGCAAAAGGAAAGCCATTCTGGGGGGACCCTTATCTCAGCCAGTCTCACAGATTTACTAAATGTGTTAGATGGAGAAACAAAATACCAGAAAAGGTTCTGGGAACAGAAGTACTTCCAGGTCAGCAGAAATCCACAAGCCCTAACAACCTGGAGAAGCAATCCCTTTGATGCCCCTCATCAAATAATAGGAATGGTAAATTCCAGACGGCGTGCAGGCAGGTGCTGGGACACGGTGGTGAGCAGGGCGGATGGGGACGGACAGAGCTCAGAGTTCTCACTTACGTTTCCTCTGTCCCAGAGGCACCTACCTTTTAAAGTTCTTTAGAGGATTCAATATCCTGTGTGAAAACCCTTAGAATAGTACCTGGCACACACTTGCACCCAGTATTAGCTGTTGTTATTATTTGCCAGGCACTTGGCTGTCTGCCTTCTGCCCTTTATACTTTGTCCTCCTGAAGCCCCACCCATTCTCCTGGCTTCAACCACCCGACCCTTGATGATTCCCAGATCCAGAGCTCCAGTTCTGATCCCTGATGGCTGTCTTATCCCACATTCACTGAAAATCAGTTCTACCTGGGCCCCCCTATTGGCTTTCCTTAGGGGATGCCTTGGTGGACAAGTCCCCTGACCTCTGAGCTCCTGTCCCCTCACATGTATAATGAAGTGTTAGATTAGATGATCTTTAAGGGGCCTCTCAACTCCTAAATTCTACACTGATTCCATATCTGAAACCCTTGCCATTGTCTTGCCTTTTCAGGCCATTCCTCTCTTTGAATGTTTTTAAAAAATTCTACATATTGGTGACAGCCTCCTCCCGGTCCCCAAAGCCTGAAGTCTCAGCATCACCTTAGAGTCAATTCCTTTTTCCTACAGTCAATCAGGCGTCAACTTCTAACAAAGAATGTATTTACCCCTTCCTTCGATGGCCCCCTGCAGGCACTTCCACCTGGTGATGTCCTTTATTACCACTTCCTATGCGAAGGATCTTGAGTCTCCGAACTGACCTTCCTTTTCCTGGCTTCCTTCCTTCCTTCCTTCCTCCCTTCACCCTTCCTTCCTTCCTTCCTTCCTTCCTTCCTTCTTTTCTCCTTAATTGAAGGGGAATATGCTAGTACACAATTATACTGGGATTTAAAAATCGATTTTCTCCATAGTTTTTTTATTAGTGCATAGAGAATGTTGATAAATGCACGTATGTTTATGATTTCATCTTCTTGGTGTGTGGGGTTTTTTAAAAACTAGGATGAAACATTTTCTTCAGTCCCTGTGATTTTTTTTTTTTTTTTGGCTTTAAATTCTATTTCATCAGTTAGTATGTTTTATGACTCAAACCATATCCAGCGCCTACTCCAGTTTGGGTGCTGTGCTCCGTGCCAAAGGCACACATACCTGCTAACGAGAGGTCATGGTCTGGTAGGGGACCCTCTACTAATCAATAATGACAGTGCAGCATAATGAGTGCCATATTGCGTGCAGGCTGCTGGGGGGCGGAAGTGGCTCTGACTGGCACCACGTCCATCACATTACTCTTTGCATAAGAACCTTCCTCAAGTCTCCATTGTCCGAGAAAATAAAGACCAGCTTTCCGTGGTGATCTGGCCCCCACTTACCTAACTTAAGCCTTTTTTCAGCTTCTCTGGTTTTTCTCACTTTCTCTAAACACTATTTGCCTCAGTTCCGTTCTTCAGTTATCAGCTCCCCTTTCCCCTCTTCTGTTACCCCCAAATTATCCACATCCTTCAAGGATTCTGTATGAAAGGTACAAATGCAAAGAAGGCATGAAGCCACTGCAAGCCCACAGAGGTACCCTTGTCATCTCATTGCCGAAAGCTAGTTCTAAGCTTAGCCATCCCATCTCTCACGTGATTACCTAACTTTCTGCATCTCTATGGCCCATGTCCTCAGTGAAAATGCACGAAGGTCAAGACTGGCTGATTCTACTTTTTCCCCTCCCTCCCATGTCCCCCAACACGAGGATGTGTATATATCAATAGAAGGCACTCGGTAACTGTAGGATGAATAGATGAATGAATATGAGGTAGACTTTGGATTCTAGTTTACAACTGGACTTGAATGGAATGCAATATTAAGGGATCCGTGGTATTTAATGAGCAAAGGGTAGAGTTCATTCTAATGCCTGACTTTCTGGTGACCTGTGAGACACATGAGCACCCACACACTCGCAGGTGTCATAATGTTTGGCCCTGAGCTCGTTGCCGTGGAGATGACCCGCATCCTCAGTGCTGCTACTCTGCCCCTCCTGGCAGCAGCAACTGGAACCTTCTTGCCGTTGCAGGAAGGGCAGCTCCTCCGGTAGCACAGCGTCTCCCTGGAGGAGTGTGCAAGGTCAGGCTGACTTTAGGTCGTTTTGAAAAGACATTCAGCCAGACTTCGAGGAGTAAGTTTCCTTTTTATTCCGTGTTGTCATGGCACCACCCAAAACTCCTTTGGTTGCCTGTTTTTGCGCAGGATTCACGTGTTCATTGCTCTCAGCGTTGCATTACACAGAATCCAGACATCGTATTTTCCATGTTGTGGTGAACCCTTGCCCATCAGTCCCACCGGCGGTCCTGGGGTTCAGCCCCCAGGCCACTGCTGCTATCACTCTGTTCAGCTTTTTGCTTTTTTCTATCCACTCTCCTGTGCTCAGTTGCTACCTTCATGCTGAGTGAGGCTCAGCGCTTCATCCCATGTTACCGACGCGGTTACACCCTCTCTGCCCAGCTCTCCCTCCCACCACGTCATCCCACGGACGCCCTGAAGTAAACAGGCAGACGTTTCTCCTGGTCTCGACAAGCGGCTTGCGCAGCTGTCCACCCTGCAAAATACTCCCCTTCCTTTCTTTTCCAGTGAAGTAAAAATATAAGAAAGAGGCTCCCGTCTGCCTGTCCTCACCTTCAAGGCCCGGGTCCAGGTCAACGCTCAGGGTCACTTGTCCCCCGGAGGCACTCAGGGTGTGAGAGGCTCGTGGGCACCAGCCTTCTGTGAATGCACCTGTTGGCCAGCAGCCCTGTGTGTTTGCTAAAAGAAGCGTCCTGGACTTCAGGACGACAAGCTGCCTGGATGGCACTTTGTGACAAGAGCACTGAGCACAGCATCCTTTTCCTCACTGCCGGTGGGAGGAGCAGGGAACGCCCAGGCTGAGTTGGGTCATTGCCAAAATTCCTCCTCTGATCTAGGTTTCTTCTTCCAGACAATTTTATTTGGAGGGGTTCTATGTACTCTCCCTTCCCATCTCTCACCCACCAGAGTTCTTGTGCTCTAGAAATAGGGAGTCATCTGGGAACAGTCAATTTTCTGCTGGCCCATGATTGCATTTAGTTTGGGATTCACAAGAAGAGAGTGGGTTGTTATTAACCTGGGCCTAGGAACAAAACTGTGTGTGCTAGAAAGAGGAGAGAGAGAGAGAGAGAGAGAGAGAGAGAGAGAGGGAGGTGATGTAACCTGTGAGTAGGTGGAAATACTTTTCTGAGATGGCCCATAGTTCCTCAAGCTTCCCAGAGGGTCCCTGACCTCTTCCAGAGTTTGCAGTCCTGAGTCTGCAGCAAACGCTCCAAGGAGTCTGCTTCCACCTTCCACCTAAAGCACTAGAGGTGTGATTTGGAGAATACTTTTCTTCCTCACGGAAACAGTCCCTGCAGGTATCAGGTAGGGAGGGAGATGAGGGGGTGGGGCTGTGCTGAATGACATTTGACCGGTCAGCAGGCCTTGCAGGTTAAAAGTGATTTTGTCTTTTTAGCTGTGGTGAGTGGGATAAAGGGAAACACATCTGCTCCCCTTACCTGATACCATAACAGGAGTAATGATAGCAAATACTTACATGTGCATGGCACTCTTCTAAGGTTTTTAGATGTTTATTAAATTCTCACGGTAATCCTGTGAAGTGGGTATTATGAGCTACTTTTACAGATGAGGAACGTCAGTTGTAAAGAGATTAATTGCTCGAGCTTCCTGTAAGTAGCAGAGTTGGGATTCAAACCTAGGCCACCTGGTCCCAAGTTTGTGTTCTTAAACACGTACAGAATTCTTTACTTAATTATAAGCAGATATTTGCCAAAGGCAAACTTACTGGGATATAAAGTTATATTTGTCTTTTTTAGGGATGGTCCCTGGGGTGAGGTTATTTTTTAATTGGAGTATAGTTGATGCACGATATTATGTAAACTACAGGTGTACAATACAGTGATTCACAATTTTTAAAGGTTATACTCCACTTACAGTTACTATAAAATATTGGTGTTGTACAATATATCCTTACAGCTTATTTTATACATAATAGTTTGTACCACTTACTTCCCCACTTCCCTCTCCCCACTGATAGCCACCAGTTTGTTCTCTATATCTGGGAGTCTGCTGCTTTTTTGTTATATTCACTAGTTTGTTGTATTTTTTAGATTCCATATATAAGTGAGATGGTACAGTATTTGCATTTCTCTGTCTGACTTATTTCACTTAGCAGAACGCTCTCCAAGTCCATCCATGTTGCTGCAGATGACAAGATTTCATTCCTTTTTATGGCTGAGTAGTATTCCATTGTATATAGACACCATATCTTCATTATCCTCGAGTGAGATAGGTGATAGCTTACATTTGGTAGCAAGCTAACGATAAAATATTTCAAATCAGATTGTACTCCTAACAGTCTAATAGAAAGCAGATTTCCAAATACTTTCTTTGGACCCACAAGAAAAAATCAGTATGTAGATCCATCAGGCTTCAGCTGTGGAGCTCAGTGACCAAGCTGCCTCTTCCTCTCCTCACGTCTCGGGTGTTGGGCTTCTCAGCCCTGAGAAGCTCAGAGATCCCTGGAGCCTCCTTGGAGCCCAGCCCCACACAGACCATCGCCCACCTCCCTCCCTGCTCCACTGTCCAGCCAGACCACTGGGGGACCTCCTTGCCTTCTGTCCCCTCACCCAGACCACGATGAGCCCCAGCATCCTCCCCCTAAGATAGTTTGGAGCCCATCCCCCCATCCATACTGAGAACCTCTGCCCTCGTTCGGCCCCCTCATCTACCTGCTGTGGAACCGATCTCAGCTCAGTCCTTCACACACAGCCAGCTGCCCTCCTTTCCTCTCTGAAAGCTTTCCAGGATGACGGTGGTCCTGGGAGGCAGCAGCTACTGCTTCCCGTCTCCCTCAGATGAGAAAGCAAGGCCTTGAGAAGTTGGATAACTTGCTGAGACGCTGTCTCTAATACATGTGAGAGCTGGGGTGAAACTCCGGCCAGTCTGCCTTCAGTGTGCAGGGCTCAGCCCCGCGCTCCAGGGCCCCGGGACAGTGTCACAATGGCCAGCACCTCCGTCCACAAGAGCCGGCCCCCTCCTGCCTCTCCAGGCTCGTGGTTCAGCATCCCTGCTCATACCCCTGCTCCAGGAGCACCCACTGTGTTCCCTGCACATGCCAAGCTGTGTCCTCCTGTTCCTGCTGTCTGGAATGCCTGCCCTACCTCCTACCCCGGGACACTTGGCCTTTTACACTCAGCTCAGGCATCACCTCCCCCAGGGATGCTGGGTCCGAGCTGGCCCTCTAACCCCTGTTTAGATCCTGTGTGTATATTGTTCACATTTCCACCTCAACACTTAAGAGCTCTCAGGCCCAGGGACTGTGTCCTTCTGTGCACCCCAGAGCCTAGTACCAAGCCTGGCCCTTGGAATCACATCAATGATGGTCATTGTTTTTATTTTAATTAAGGTATAACTGACATGTAACATTATATTAGTTTCAGGTGTATACATAATGATTTGCTATTTGCGTACATTGTGAAATGATCACCACGGTAAGTCTAGTTAGCACCCGTCACCGTACATAGTTAAAACTTTTTTTTCTCATGAGAAGTATTTTTAAGATTTACTCTCTTACCAACTTTCAAATATGCAATGCAGTGTTATTAACTATAGTCACCATGCTGTACATGACATCCCAGGACCTGTTCATTTTATAACTGGAAGTATGTATCTTTTGACCCATTTCATCATCAGGATGATGGTCACCTTGAGCTATTTTGTGTGAGTGCCTTGTATCCGCTTCTCTCCATTCTGCCTTGGACGCTAGCACCCCGTGGACAGGCCCTGTGTCTGTTTAACTGGCTTCATACAGCAACTGCTTTGCGGCAGTGCAGGTCGGCTTTAGAAGCATGTGTAGAAAGATGACGAGGACATTTGCTTCCTTTGCTTAAGTACAGATGCAAGCCCAGAATCACAGGGCGGCAGTGTGACCGGTGTGCTTCCGGCTTCTACCGCTTCCCTGAGTGCCTCCCCTGCCAATGCAACAGAGATGGGACTGAGCCAGCAGGCTGTGACCTGGGGACAGGGTCTTGTCTCTGCAAGGTAAGATGGAATGTGCAAGGCTGGGGACGTTGGCCACTGACCATTGTGGAGGGTCTTCATGCTGAGTCATTGTATAAAAATCGGTGGGAAATGGGATTGACCCAAGATAGATTTCCATGACTATAGCATCTTCTAGTCATTCTCATTGGATAGAAATAGTTAGAAGCGAAGACCTCCCTCCGCCGCCCCCGCACTGCTCTTGTGCTTTGAAGAGGCCACAGACCTCCTAAAGAATCTGATGACAGATATATACTGTCTTCAGAAAAATCGACACAAACGTTTGTCTATAATTTCAAGAGGTTTGTGGGTTCCCCTGAAGCCTATTCCTGTCCCATGCACCCCAGGTTAATCATCTCTGCTCCAAGGCGTTCTGCAGGGTGTAGGAGAGCTCCCGAGTCCCAGTGGATGTTCTAAAGTGGTAGTAAGTGGGATGAACCCCTTCCCCCAATTCTGTGAATCCTTCTGGTGTTCTTTCTCTACCTTCAGGTTGCCAAAGGGCATCTTATGAAATTTAGGAAATCCTCTCTTCCATTTGTACATGGTATAAAAGTTTAAATAATTAATGTGAGGGGCTTCCCTGCTGGCGCAGTGGTTGAGAGTCCGCCTGCAGATGCAGGGGACCCGGGTTTGTGCCCCGGTCCGGGAAGATCCCACGTGCCGCGGAGCGGCTGGGCCCGTGAGCCATGGCCGCTGAGCCTGCGCGTCCGGAGCCTGTGCTCCGCAACAGGAGAGGCCACAAGAGTGAGAGGCCCGCGTACCGCAAAAAAAAAAAAAAAATGTAAATAATTAATGTGGTAAAAAGCTTAACAGCCATGTAGCTTTGGATGCTTTGTTAGCATCCATGTTCTATCATCTTATGTTGATACTTAATTTGTGCACGTAGATCTCTTCAATCAGAGAACCTTTAGAAGGAATGACCTCTTGTTTCATGTTTTTCTTCAACAGGAAAATGTGGAAGGTACAGAATGTAACGTGTGTCAGGAAGGGTCATTCTACCTGGACCCAGCGAACCCCAAAGGTTGTACCAGCTGCTTTTGTTTCGGAGTCAGTCATCATTGTCACAGCTCACATAAGAGAAGAGCTAAGGTAGGCAGGGCATTAGACTGCTTTTGTTTTTATTTATACTTCCAAACGAGGAAGTAATGCATTGGCATGAAACGTGAAGGGTTATGGGGTTTTCTAGCATCTTGCTTGGTTAGAATGTTAAGCGTTGTGCTCGCTGGTCCTCAGCCTGCAGTGTTCTGTCCCCAGATGTCCTCATGTCCCTCCGTTCATCAGCTCTCTGCTCAAGTGCTTAGAGATGCCATCCCTCACTCTGTGGTTTCACCCTTCTCTGTGTACTTCATAGCGTGTATCACAGTTCTAAAGGTTGTTTATTACGTATCTATTTTCTCCACCACTCACATGTAAGCTCCTTGATACAATCCCAGTGCCTTGAGCAGGATCTGGAACATAGTAGATGCTCAATAAAAACTCATTAAATAAATGGAGTTAGTTGTTCCTGCCCCTCGTTTCTTCTTATCTGCTTATCTTCCTGTTTTGCTTTCCTTCTCACCTGTTTTAAAATTAACTCCAGGAAACTAAAACTTTTGTTGCCTTCATGATTCCATGAACCATTAGTCTCATGCTTGCTTTCTTGTGTGACATGTCTTAATGTCCAACAAGTATTCAAAGAAAGATTATTTTCTCTATTTTACGGCCTGCCTCCTGAAAGGAATGCAGGCTTGTAATGGGGGAAAAAAAAAAATTAGTTTGTAAATCCACCCTGAAGTCTCCTCTTCTTACCCTCAGGGGAACCCGGAAGCATTATTCTGACTCTATGTCTTGTCAGTTCCTTCTTTTTCTTCCCCTCATAGTTTAACTCCTGTCTTCCTTTGTGATCTGGGGAATATTTAATTTTGATGCTCCTTGGGACTTCCCTGGTGGTCTAGTGGCTAAGACTCCGTGCTCCCAATGCAGGGGGCCTGGGTTCGATCCCTGGTCAGGGAACTAGATCCCACATGCCACAACTAAGAGTTCTCATGCTGCAACTAAA
This sequence comes from Lipotes vexillifer, assembly GCF_000442215.2. Lineage (NCBI taxonomy): Eukaryota > Metazoa > Chordata > Mammalia > Artiodactyla > Lipotidae > Lipotes > Lipotes vexillifer. The sequence continues at coordinate 1,795,935 of NW_006773947.1, read as the reverse complement.
GATCCTGCCTGCCGCAACTTAAGACCCAACACAGCCCAATAAGTAAATAAATATTTTAAAATAATAATAATTTTGATGCTCCATTTAGACAAAAATAATGACAGCAGTCCATTGTATTCCACATCACATTTTCTAAGGAGCTCACCATTAAAATGTGCCCACAGTCCTAGTTATTATTCACACCCTTATTTGTGTATTATTTGAATATTTTTTGAACACCTATTAAATGTCAGGAACAAGGATGCATGCTGGGCTACAAGGATAAGTCCCACGTGCATCTGGTCGCTACCCTTTGAGAATTCCTAGTTGTGATGGGTCAGGTGGGGGCTGAGTGGGAGTGGGCTCCCTCACTGGAGTCAGACACGAGAGCAGATACTGGAGGGAAGCCTTTGAAGTAAGGTGGCTGCCCCACAGCTCTTTCTACTCTGCATAATTCAACCATCGCCAAAGATGCCATGGGCACAAGTTTCCATCCGTTGCCTCTGTGTTTCAGTTTGTGGATATGACGGGCTGGCGCCTGGAGACGGCGGACGGAGTGGACATCCCCATCTCCTTCAACCCGGGCAGCAGCAGCGTGGTGGCCGACCTCCAGGAGCTGCCCTCAACGGTTCACAGCGTGTCGTGGGTTGCCCCTGCTTCCTACCTGGGGGACAAGGTAACCATGTCCTGCTGTTCTCCCGTGCTCTTGCTGGACCTCGTCCATCACTGCACGGGCATCATCTACTGGATGTCTGGAAGGAAGGTTCTGGAAGTTCAGGTTACTAAAACTGAAGAACTTCGGTGAATCACAAATGCAGAAGATGGAGAGGCTGAGGGTGTACGGGCCTCAGGGCCCACGTGGTTGCTCACCAGCAAAGGAAATCCTGCACCAGGTTCTTCCTGATTTTCACTTAATGCCAAAGAAATTTCCTCTGGGGAAATAACCATTTAAATAATATCTGCCGCGAATGGCACACGTATGCTTTTAAATGCCAATGCTGAGAATTCTTCGTTTTAAAGCAGAAGAAGGGCCCCTTGTCAGGAAAACAAAAGCTGAGAAGTGACTCATGAGCTTATTAAAAGAAGCACAGGATCCAGTGACAGCACGGCTTTCATTAGTAGAGTCACGTGTGGTTATGAATACATTTTATTTCTTTTTTAAAAATTTTTATTGGAGTAGAGTTGATTTACAATGTTGTGTTAGTTTCAGGTGTACAGCAGAGTGGATCTGTCGTACATATACATATACCACTCTTTTTTTAGATCCTTTTCCCACATAGGTCATTACAGAGTACTGAGTAGAGTTCCCTGTGCTGTACAGTAAGTCCTTATTAGTTATCTATTTTATATGTAGTAGTGTATATATGTCACAGATGTAAAGAACAAACTTATGGTTACCAAGGCGGGGAGGGGGAGAATAGGGATAAACTGGGAGACTGGGAGTCACGTGTGGTTAGACGCTCCTTGGGGAGCTTATAAAGGAGTTGCTTTTCCTTTGCTGCGTAAATTATTCCAGGATCTGACCACCTACATTCATTTATACGGACAGAAGTGTGAGCATCCAATAGAAACATCCTCAGGTGATATATGCGCCTGGTGGCCCAGGATAGAGCTTTGGAGAAGGGGTGGATTTCACAGAGCCCAGCCCAGGCCATGCCGTAGTCTCACATCCACAATGACTAAATGTTCGTCCCTTGTCAGCCTGAACTCTCTGATTCTGTCTTCAGTTTGAAGGACTATGGATTCTGACCTCTGAGTATGGGGAATATTGCTCCTCTCATAGAACCCCACTTCTCCCTCATGTGATATGCCTCTTCACGTCCACATGGCGAGCCCTTGACTCACTGGTCATCTAGTCCTGGCTAACAAATGACCCACAAACTTGGAAGCTTAAAGCAACAGACCATTATTTTCTTGCCCAGTTTCCATGGATCAGGAATCCAGGAGTGGATGGCTCAGGGTCTTTCATGAGGTTGTGGTCAAGATGTCAGCCAGGGCTGCAGGCATCTGGGACTGGAGGATCCACTTCCAAGCTCACTGGCGTGGTTGTCAGCAGGCCAGTGTTCCTGGCTGGCTGGTGGTCAGAGGCCTCAGTTCCTATTCACGTGAGGCCCACCGTAGGCTGCCTGAGGGTCCTCTTGACGTGGCAGCTGGCTTCCTCCAAAGCAAATGAGGGAGAGAGAAAGAGGTGAGTGGGAGGGGACAGGAGAGAGAAAGAGACAGGGAGGGAGAACAGCATTTTTGTAACCTAATTTCAGAAATGACACACCGTCACTTCTAACATGTTTTGTTCATGAGAACCCAGTCACAAAGCCCAGCTCACACTCCGGGAGGAAAGTTAAGCTCCGCCTCTTGAAAGCAAGAATATCAAAGAATAGGTAGACGTATTTTTAACCTCCTCAGTCCATCAAAAAGGCAATACTTAATCTCAATAAGATGATTCAAGATGTTACCTTGGAACACTTCCAGACTCTAAGGTCATAACTCTGTGAAGCTGTGTAGGCTGTAGATTCTAGGGAAGAACTTCAGTGGATTGGGAGCCCTGAAGGGCTGCCCCTCCTCCCTGCTCCAGCTTATTTGCGTCTCCAGTAAGGGTATTTTGTCTGCCTTCCCTGAGATGATGTTGCCTCTGATTTCCATCCTTTGGTCACTCCTTCCTTCTTGATCAGGTTTTACTTTAAGGGTGGGAGATATCAGGACCAGAGGTGAAGTCGCTGTCTAAAAAACCCATGATCATTCACCTCCATGTTTCCACCACCGTCATGCTGTGGAGGCAGCACTGAGAGGAGGCCCGTATACCTGGTGGTACAGGCGGACATGGCTTATACATCTAGGAGAATACAGAATCACTTAGGAAATATTCACCATGTGCACTCAGGGGAGGTTGTTTTTTTGTTTTGTTTTATTTTGTTTTGCGATACGTGGGCCTCTCACTGTTGTGGAGCACAGGCTCCGGACGCGCAGGCTCAGCAGCCATGGCTCACCGGCCCAGCCGCTCAGCAGCATGTGGGATCTTCCCAGACCGGGGCACGAACCCATGTCCCCTGCATCGGCAGGTGGACTCTCAACCACTGCGCCACCAGGGAAGCCCGGGAAGGTTTTTTTTTGACAATTTATTTTTAGAGGTTCATTTTGTAACCGATAGATGTTAACCAAGTCTCTCCATTGAATAGGAAAGCAATGGCCTAGATTTCTTAGAATAGCCGTGGATTAAATAGACATTTTGGTTTAGTCATCATCTAGAATAAAAGGATCTTATTTGTTTCTGCGTGACTATTTTTCTTTTTAACAGAAGTATCTTCTTGCTTGTAAAACTCAATCATGTTCATATTAAACATTTTAATTGATATAAAATGGTAGAAGGCAGAAAGTTAAAATGCCATCTTCAATTCCACTCAGTAGAAATGACCACTGTTAACAGGCTGATTGTGTATCTTTCCAGATCTATGTGCCAGTGTACTTTGTAGATGAGTTAATGTTGCCATGTTCTCTTTTAATGCTTGTGCTATTAATCCTACTATTTCAATTTCAGGTTTCCTCATATGGTGGCTACCTCACCTACCAAATGAAGTCCTTTGGACTGCCTGGTGACATGGTTCTTCTGGAAAAGAAGCCAGATGTGCAGCTTACCGTAGGTGTCACAACACGACCCAAGTAGCAGAAAGTGACGGTTGCGATTGGTGCCAATCTAATTTTAGGACATCTTGATAAGTGGCCTACAGAAAGTTTGGATTAAGTCATTTCCAATATTTTGTAGAAACTCAAAGGGAAGTTTAGAGCATGTAGCACCTCCTCAGGATCCTTGGTCCCTGACCATCCCAGCCCCAAATGGTTTCTCTTTTCTTCCCTTCCAAAGAACTTAACCATCTCTCACTTGGAGTCTCACAATCACTGTCTCATCATGAACTTGTTTTATGTTTCTATCTTTCAATTTTGTCTCACAAACATTTTTGAGACCTCCCTGTTTGCAGAGTCACATTGCTGGGCTCGTAAAGGACAGGTGATCCCTGTCCTCAAAAAAAAGTGTAACCAGCGGCTTCCCTGGTGGCACAGTGGTTGAGAGTCCGCCTGCCGATGCAGGGGGCGCGGGTTCGTGCCCCGGTCCGGGAATATCCCACATGCTGTGGAGTGGCTGGGCTCGTGAGCCGTGGCCGCTGAGCCTGCGCGTCCGGAGCCTGTGCTCCGCAGCGGGAGAGGCCACAACAGTGAGAGGCCCGCATACCGCAAAAAAAAAAAGTGTTACCAGGAGGGGAGATGAGAGAAATGACCAAAGGCCTACAGTCCACTGAACAGTAAGCCTTTGAGACAAAGTCCAGACAAGACTCTGTGGGAGCTGGAGTCCAAGTGGGGGCTTATGTAGTTGGTGCCCTCAGAAGACTTCATGGAAAAGGTTAGTTTTGAGCCATGGCTTTAAGAATGAGCGTGAGAGGAGAAACACCCTTCCCCTTCCCCGGCAGAGAGTAAGTTGAACCTAGGCAGAGGAGCAGCCCTCCAGGGGTGAGCAGTCCAAGTTGGCTGTGTTATCAGCACGTGCTGGGCCATTGAAAACAAGACCGGAAGGGTAGGAAGGAGGGTGTTTAATACCATGATGAGGAATTTGGCCTGAGGTAGACAGTGGGGAGCCCCTTTGGTTTTCTGAGAAGAGAAGTGACAGCCGCATGCTATGTGCCAGGCACACAGTCCAGAACTGCAATCTGGAAAATTTCCTTGAGGTAAGGGGTGATATCACATCCTGCATTGAATCCCCTACAATGTACAGAACCTCGCACATGGGGTGAGGTGCCATAGCCTGAACTTGTGCTATAATTAATGCGATGCAATTCCAGCTCCCTGAAGGGTTTTCTTGTGTCATTCACGGTATAAGAGGGGACTGGAAAATCCCACTTGCCTCATCCCACATGAGGGCCTCGCATTCTGATAGCTTTTTGTGTTCAGGCATGGCCGTGTTGTTTTGTTTCTACTGGCACCCAAGTGTATTTGAACTGTTGTTGTAAAAGGTTCTCAAAGGAACCTTTGCAAAACAACTTGAAAAGGAAGCACTCAAGATTTTAGAGTTACAGTCTATGGAAAAATAGTTCCATGATAAGAATACTGTTATGACATGTTGTATTTCAGCTTCATTATTTTTGCAGAGCATCTCAAATTCAGGCCATTAGTATGCCTGTATTTTACTGCCTATATTGTTATGCAGACGGTTGGAATTCATGGAGAAGTGATGACCAAAATTTCTTCTTAATTTATCTTCAAACATGGAAAGTAATTTAGGCTCATGAAACATTTACTGTGCTGCTTTGTTCCAAACCACTGAAGTTAAAAGCCTATGGGCATGTTTCTTAGATTAAGGCTTTCAATTAGTGATCGCAGATAATGCTTTTCTTTCTGAAAACTGGCTCTAATGAATAAAACCCTTTGGGGTTTGGTGCTACAACAGAAAAGCTGTACTTGTGTGTGTGGGTGTGGGGTGAGAGTGCTGCTTGTGGGTGCTGACCCTCCCATTGGACCCCTGAGAGCCACCGTAATGGGGATGGGCGTGCGGAGGCTCAGTGAGCAGGGCTGGGTCCTGCAGTGTATGGGCTGCAGGGCTAATTCCTCCCCCCATGTGCCAGCTCTGCCGCTCCCTATCTATGCAGCCTGCACAGGCAGCCCCGCCAACCTTCTACCCTCCCCGCCCTCCCCACTAACCCACCCCCCAAAGCACTTTCTCGCTACCCATGCGGTCCTGTAGGCAGTAAGGAAACCAGCACCTCATGCATTGACTACAAAGTATCATTTTTTAAAAAAAATTGTTTCCATCTTTTTAAGCCACTTTCAGTCAAGAGAATTTTCCTGGTTTCCTATTTGTGAAAATGAACCGTGTTAGGGCTTATTATTCCATTTCCACGTTGCTACTCCTTTTACCAGTCAGTTCTTTTTGCAGCTACTCTTTTAGAATCAGGCATCTCACGTAATGCAGATCCATAGACGTTTGTTCCTAGATCAATCATAAACCTCAAAATATCCCAACCAAGCCACTAACACATTCATGTGTTTCTTTAAACAGGGTCAGCACATGTCCATCATCTATGAGGGGCCGAATCACCCCCGGCCAGACCGGCTGCATCATGGGCGAGTGCAGGTGGTAGAGGTAATGGAAAAGCAAACGTGAAACTCTTCTTGATGAGCCTTTTTGTCCCACAATTTAGTTCTTTCAAAGAGTTGTTTTACTGACTTATTTTATGAATTTAAAATATTAACTATAATTTATATAAATGTAATTTAGATATCTAAATTAAAAATATAAATTCTATAAAATATACAGGGCTCCATCCTCACAGGGCTTTGTTGCACCATCTTTATGGCACTTACCACTGTCTCTCCTGTTTTACACCTAAGTATCCTTGTTTTGTAAACTCTGTGAGTCTGTAAATGCTACAGTGTAGCTCCCTGTCATCCTCAGGCCTCCCTCAGTGCCTGGGACCTGGTGACTGTCCAACAAATGCTTGGGGTGAATAAAAAGAAAAGTCACAAAAACATCTAACACCAGAGGAAGTAAGAATAATATAGCTAAATAAAGGAAAGCTCATCACATTATAAAGCATTGTATTAAACCTACATGGTTACAATTATTCCTTTAGAGTGTTCCAATTATATTATTAAATACCTCCAGTGAGGATTAGTAAATATATTAGTAAATATATCCTCAAGGTGATACTTTTTCAAGTACCTTAAACTCCCAGACACACTGTAACATTTCTGTACTGGTCCACCCATACAATGGAATACTATTTGGCAATAAATGGAACAAAGTATGGATACTTTCCACACTATGGATGAACCTCAAAAACATTATACTGAAGGAAAGAAACAAGACGCAAAAGCCCATCTAGGGCTTCCCTGGTGGCGCAGTGGTTGAGAGTCCCGCCTGCCGATGCAGGGGACACGGGTTCGTGCCCCGGTCCGGGAAGATCCCACATGCCGCGGAGCGGCTGGGCCCGTGAGCCATGGCCGCTGAGCCTGCGCGTCCAGAGCCTGTGCTCTGCAATGGGAGAGGCCAAAAAAAGCCCATCTATTATGTGATTCTGTTTATATGAGAGAGGTGATGCCAGCAAAAATGGTGAAGAACCTGTTTTTCCTCCGTAAAAGCAAATGTGGCAGAAATGGTCAAAATCAACTATTTTAGAACTCTGACAGTTAACCAAAGGCTCGTGGAATCTGAAAAGCATTTATTCAAGAAAAATGGCTGAACCTTTTTCCAGTAAATGCACACTACTGCATGATCTGCAGTTGGTTGAATTTGCGACCTTGTAACCACAGGTATGGAGAGCCAACTGTGAAGTTATACGCAGAATTTTGACTGCTCATAAGTTTGGCGCCCGCATTATTCAAGGGTCAACTCTATGTTCAAGAGAACTGAAAACAGGATTTTGAAGATATTTGCACAGCCATGTTCATTGCAGCACTATTCGCGATAGCCAAAAGGTAAGAAGCAGCTGAAATGTCTATTGACAGGTGAATGGATGAAGAAAATGTGGCATGTACATAGACTAGAATATAATCCAGCCTTCAAAAGGAAGAAAGTCCTGTCACGTGCTAGAACATGAATGAAACTTGAGGACAGTACACTAAGTGAAATAAGCAAGTCACAAAAAGACAAATACTGTGTGATTCCACTTGTATGAGATATTTAAAGTACTCAGATTCAGGGCTTGCCTGGTGGCGCAGGTTAAGAATCAGAAATGGTCAAAATCAACTATTTTAGAACTCTGACAGTTAACCAAAGGCTCGTGGAATCTGAAAAGCATTTATTCAAGAAAAATGGCTGAACCTTTTTCCAGTAAATGCACACTACTGCATGATCTGCAGTTGGTTGAATTTGCGACCTTGTAACCACAGGTATGGAGAGCCAACTGTGAAGTTATACGCAGAATTTTGACTGCTCATAAGTTTGGCGCCCGCATTATTCAAGGGTCAACTCTATGTTCAAGAGAACTGAAAACAGGATTTTGAAGATATTTGCACAGCCATGTTCATTGCAGCACTATTCGCGATAGCCAAAAGGTAAGAAGCAGCTGAAATGTCTATTGACAGGTGAATGGATGAAGAAAATGTGGCATGTACATAGACTAGAATATAATCCAGCCTTCAAAAGGAAGAAAGTCCTGTCACGTGCTAGAACATGAATGAAACTTGAGGACAGTACACTAAGTGAAATAAGCAAGTCACAAAAAGACAAATACTGTGTGATTCCACTTGTATGAGATATTTAAAGTACTCAGATTCAGGGCTTGCCTGGTGGCGCAGGGGTTAAGAATCTGCCTGCCAATGCAGGGGACACGGGTTAAAGCCCTGGTCTGGGAAGATCCCACATGCCGCAGAGCAACTAAGCCCGTGCGCCACAACTACTGAGCCCGCGCTCTAGAGCCCGTGCACCACAACTACTGAGCCCGCACTCTAGAGCCCGTGCGCCACAACTACTGAGCCCACGCTCTAGAGCCCGTGAGCCACAACTACTGAAGCCTGCGCACCTAGAGCCCATGCTCTGCAACAAGAGAAGCCACCCAATGAGAGGCCTGTGCAACGGAACAAAGAGTAGCCCCCGCTCGCCGCAACTAGAGAAAGCCCGCGCGCAGCAACGAAGACCCAACACAGCCAAAAATAAAAATAAATAAATTTATATTAAAAAAAAAGTACTCAGGGGCTTCCCTGGTGGCGCAGTGGTTGAGAGTCCACCTGCCAATGCAGGGAACACGGGTTCGTGCCCCAGTTCGGGAAGATCCCATATGCCGCGGAGTGGCTGGGCCCGTGAGCCATGGCCACTGAGCCTGCGCGTCCGGAGCCAGTTCTCTGCAACGGGAGAGGCCACAATAGTGAGAGACCCACGTACCGCAAAAAAAAAAAAAAAAAAAAGTACTCAGGTTCATAGAAACAGAAAAGAGAATGGTGGTTGCCAGGGGCTGCGGGAGGAGGAAACGGGAATTATTGCTTAATAGGTGCAGAGTTTCAGTTTTGCAGGATGATAAACTTCTAAAGATCTGTTGCACAATGATGTAAATATAATTAACATTCTTGTACCCTACTGTTAAAAATGGTTAAGATGGTAAATTTTATGTTACATGTTATTTACCATCATAAAAATAAAATAATATGAATGTGTGTGTGCAAGATTGTACTATCACAATTATGAACATTTAATGAATGATCTGAGCTGTGTGACTTATTCAGTTTCCATGTCTCTCTCCTGTATCTTTCTCACTCTCACTGCTTGCACAAATAAAAGTGCATTTTAGGGCTTCCCTGGTGGCGCAGTGGTTGAGAGTCCGCCTGCCGATGCAGGGGACACGGGTTCGTGCCCCGGTCCGGGAAGATCCCACATGCCGCGGAGCGGCTGGGCCCGTGAGCCATGGCCTCTGAGCCTGCGTGTCCGGAGCCTGTGCTCCGCAGCGGGAGAGGCCACAACAGTGAGAGGCCCGCGTACCGCAAAAAAAAAAAAAAAGTGCCTTTTACAATAAGCCTAACACTGGGAAATCTGATTTCACTTTATTGCTCCTTATTTCCTGCCTTCATTTTTTCCCCCTTCCTCGTGGCCTTCTACCTTCTTGGAAATAACCCAGGACATGTGATTTCTGAATATAAATCCACTGTGTCTACTTACCTATCTTATTTTAGTATTTTTCCTGATGCATTTTATTTATTTTTCCCCTGATGCATTTTAAATGGCTTTATTGGATCCCTTCTGGCTGGCTGTCTCTGAAGGTCCTGAGGGTGAGCTTACCACAGGGAGACCT
>NW_006773947.1:1784996-1786182 GCF_000442215.2 Lipotes vexillifer | reverse complement strand
TGCTTGCGCATCGAGGGAAACTTCAGACACGCCCGCAGCGGTGCCCCCGTGTCTCGGGAAGAGTTGATGATGGTGCTGTCTAGACTGCAAGGTGTGCATCTCCGGGGCCTGTACTTCACCGAGACACAGCGGCTCACCCTGAGCAGGGTGGGGCTGGAGGAGGCCTCGGACACAGGAAGTGGACGTCAAGCACATAATGTAGAGATGTGTGCCTGCCCCGCTCACTACACAGGTGACTCATGTCAGGTAGGAAATGCTCCTAAACCATAAAATCCCCCCAGGGTCTCCTGTGGCTGCTGTTCCTGTCTGCTGTCCAGCACTGCTGGACGATTTGGGGTCCTCTGACCATCAAACAAATTTCTGCTGGGCTCTAGCTTCTATCTTACCTGGACCACTTGCAGGTATTAAATATGAAAAAGAAATCACAAATGTCTCAAAATTCATCGGAAAGCCACAGAATCTCAGTGGATCCTGGGGGTTGCAGAAATCTGGACTTTCTGGGAAGCAGGAAGGACCTCGCCCATGAGCATCCCAGTATGTGGGCCACTGCTTTCCCAATAGCTGACCCAGGGTTCTCAAGTCTTTCTCTAATCCAGAGCCTCCCTCCACCACCCACCCCAACAGTTACAGTCCACTGAATATCCTGATTATTCAAAGGAAATTGCAGTCCAAGTTTCCAGCTCACAGCAGATCCTCATTTGAGGCTCAGTCAACCTGACTGTCCTCAAGTGATTAAAAGGTGCCACAGAATGAAACCATTTCATGTCTCAAACTGCAAATAATGTTCTCTTCCTGAAGAGAGGGGAGAAAACCACAGCGGCTAGTACAATTAACAGGAAATAGCAAGCATTGTCATTCTGAGAATTCCAGACACGCCTCGGATGTGGATTTAGCGACATCCTTCACTTTCCATCCTGACGCCTGGGTTGCAGAAAACCCCAAGGTGATCTGCACGTCAGTTTCTTTTTTAACCTGCAAATACAATATATTTGCAGGTTAAAATTATAATATATTTTGCAGGTTAAAATATAATATACCCACCGTGGTTTTCTCAGGACTCCTGCCATGTAACTTTCAGTCCACAGGCGCTTCCATTCTCCCCCCCCCCCCCCCCCCGCCCTTTTTTTTTTTTTTTTGCGGTACACGGGCCTCTCACTGCTGTGGCCTCTCCCGTTGCGGAGCACAG
>NW_006773947.1:1777594-1784967 GCF_000442215.2 Lipotes vexillifer | reverse complement strand
GGAAAGAGAGGGACCTCTGGATTACTACCCTCCTGCCAGGGCGTGTCCTTGGCGCATGACTCAGCCTGTGATTTACAGCGGCCTGTGCTGTCTGGGGGGTGAGGTGGGTAGAAGGTGATGCCTGCCCCACCTGGCAGGAATTACAGAGCGGCGCGCTTCCCCACGGGACTGTTATGTGCGCTCTCTCACAGGCTGACTCATGGGTGAAGTTTACAGGTGGGGCCTCCTGCCGCAGACAGCCTGCCTTACCTGAGTCAGCCGGGCCTGGGCACTGAGCAGGAAGGGCAGGTATAAGAGGAAGAGGCAGAGGTCTGCGTGCAGCCAGCAGGACACCCAGAGACCAGGATGCCCCCGGCAGTGAGGGGGTCCACCCGGAGCGCGGGATGGCTGTGGATCTTTGGCGCAGCCCTGGGGCAGTGTCTGGGATACAATTCACAGCAGCAAAGGGTAGTGCTTCCTCAGCTTCCCGGTCAAAGCCAACAGCAAGCAAGTTATGTGGAGTTTAAACCCAGCCAGGTAACGTCCCTTTTACATTTTGGGTTGGGATGGGGAAGGGTTCCCAGCTCCGTGAGATTTTAAGTTAGGGTGGTGAGTGAGGAGTGGGTGGGCTGGAGGAAGGACTGATGGATCCCCATCCCGTTGACAGGCAGTGTTTATTACGGTGCCTGACAGATTGCTCTCCTGGGCTGTTAACCACAAATCCTATAAACATCAGCCCACCTGGAAGTGCTGAGACAGCTAGAGTTTGAATGCCTGTAGGATGTTAATACCTATGAAACTTTGTGCCCTTTTGAGAGTAACCCAAGCCTCAGGACAAAAGAGTCTGTTGCCTATAGGCTTCCGAATTCTGCTTGGGAGAGAAATTACCATGAGGTTAACCATGAGAATCAGTGAAATCCCTTTTTAAGAAAGTGATGAGATCAGTTTTCTGTAACACCTAACAGACGTGCTTCAATTTGCCAGACATTAAACACTCATAAATTCTGCTTTCACTGTCTTTAAACTTTCTGGATGATACATGTATATTCACAGAGAAATAGATTCTATGGCTGCAGAAGTAGGCCTGGAAACTTGATAGAGACATAATTTTATCATCTGTACTACAGAAGTTTATTGGAAAAGTTATCCTGAAAAATTATCACTTAAGAAAATGATGAGTTGCAGAGCCTCTTTACTGAAATAGTATATTAGGATACATTCATTTTCACTTAGAATAAGTCTTCAGTACAATCTACTTAGTTGAACGGCATTTTATGTTAAATCTGGAGTTTGTTTGCCTTATAGAGGTGAGAAAATGATTATATTTCAGTGACTGACAAATGTTCTGAGAGTCACATGATGCGTAATTCTTGCAGAGTTACTTTTCTGTTTCTAATCAAGAGCAAATTAAGATGGGTGATTTACTTTAACCAGGATAGACCATCCTACCCCCCCAAAGCATATTTAATTAAGGCTTTTACTGGACATGTTGTCATAATCAAACCAGATATATTTATTTATTTGGATAATTTGTTCTTTACCAAATTGGATTATTTTATAAGCATGTAGTGTGATACATGATGATAATTATAAGGCGCTTGTCCCTTGTTAGTAGAGATTGTAGATAGGATCACACCACCACTGGCTGAATTTCATTCAAATGTATCTCTCAGTCGTGCTTTCAGCTCAAGAACATTCCTTTCATATTTGGATTCTCCTTTAGACAAGCCTATTCATAGAACACATAAAGTAATCTAAGTTTTTGCAATGCATTCTTTTGCCTAAACGTGGTTCTTAATAGCTAAAGGGAAAATTATATTGTAAATTATAGTATTGTTATTGTGTACGATTTGGCATCATTGTGTCATTTTTGGAAGGAGCTTCTAGCCAAAACTGGAATATTCCACTCTAGGGAAGATGTGAGCTTCTTTCTCCCCCAGCACATTGACTCTTCCTCTCCCCAAGCTGGCCAGCTAGGGACCTTTAAGGCCATGCATGAATGAGAGCAGATTTCCCTTGACTGTAACCTCGGAGTCTCATAGACGTACATGCTGTTTAAAGAGATTAGATAAAAGATGATCTTTTATGTTGAAGTATTAATTTTTCCTGGTGCTTAAAAAAAAAGCTGTAGAGGAGATCAATGGAAGAAACTAGGGATAACATCTGACTTTAATCAGTGCACTGACTGGCTCTGCCAAAATAAAGAAAATGCCTATCGTTCTCTTTAAAGACAGACATCTAAATAATTTTTAATGGCTGGTATAATGATACTTGCTTTTCTTCTTTTGGGGACATTCTTCACTAGATCTTTTTAAAAAAATATCCATTCATCAAAAGAAAACCGTAATTCTTTTCATCCACATGAAAAATAATCAAGTGTGCTACACTGGAAAGAGACAATTAGTGGAGATAGAATTAATCGAAGCAGTATTGAACAAGAGGAGACCACACTCCGGAGATTTCCTCAGGCTGGGTCTTGGTGTTCAATCGGAACCAAACATCCCCGCCAAGTTCTGTTCTAGGATGCAAGCTGGTCGCTTTCCCTGGGGTTCCCTGTAGCCCATAGGCCAGTGAGTGGCAGTGAAAGGGTCCCACCGGTTCTGCCATTGCTGTATAGATCCCAGTGAAAACCCCGTCTTTCCTCTTCCTCCCATACTGCTCCCCACCAGCCCAAACCCACACTTGGAGAGGGACTGGCTACCCAAAGAGAGCTTGAACTTGAAGGGATTTGCTCAGAGGTCCTCCCCACGAAGGACTGCGGTCCTGATCCTCTGCTTTTTCAGTACTCCACCCCTCCACTGGCCCTCAAAACCACTGGTGGTAGGACAGGAGGCATCCTACTTCCATACCCCCCCCCCCCCCTGGCCCTCAAAACCCCTGGTGGTAGGACAGGAGGCATCCTACTTCCATACCCCCCCCCCCCCCTTCCCCCTGCTCTGATTTCCCCACCACACGTCTCCAACGCGGGCACCAACACACACACACCTACCATGGTGTGAAAACAACAGAAGCTGACCAAAATAGCAAGTGGACCTGGCTCACATTTGAAAGCAGAAATCCACATACCAACTAAAGGAGCGAAGATAGAAAGGTGAATCCTTGACAGTCAGAATGGTCACCTGCTTTGGATGATAATTTCTTTCTCTGTATTGACTAAATCCTCTGTTTGAAAAATAGGGTTGTAGCCCTGGATACTATCGGGATAACAAAGGCTTATATACCGGACGGTGTGTTCCCTGCAATTGCAACGGACATTCAGATCGCTGCCAGGATGGCTCGGGAATATGCATTGTGAGTAAATTGATGCTCTAATGCTACCAGCAGACAATCTATGTCTCCCCATCCCCCTCTACTAGGCCCTGAGATATCAAATGTCGCATCTCCTACCAGACCCTAGATAAAGGTTGCCGTGTGAACCCAGGGGTCTCCAGGTAACTAAGCTGAATCATTTCCCACTCACTTTTCCCTCCATTTTAACGTGTGCCGTCAGAGAACACCTGTCTGAGCAAAAAAATTAAACCTTAGATTCTAAATCTCTCATTAGCTGATAGTAGTGCGTAGATCCTGGGGCTTAACTCTTGCCAGGGTATAACAAACCAGCGGTACTACTTCGGACCCCAGTTTTGTTGGGGTGACAGGAGGTCGCGAGAGGAGACCTCATTGCTGTCAGGGAGCTCCAGAAAGCGATGACAGGAGGAGGAGATGCTAAGAAGGGCGGAGGGCACACCCTCACCGCCACGGCTGCCAAGGCAGTGGGTTTATGGGAGAAGACAGGCGAGGGGAGTCCCAGTGGTTTACGACTTAGCCACCGGAAAACTATCTTGTTTTGGAATATGTTAGAAAATTCTCACCCAGAAAATTAGATTCTCGGGAGATTTTTCTCATGCATCCTGACGCAGAACAGTTTTTATTCTGCTGGCTTCCTCCCTATCCTCAGAGGTCCTCTCCCTGGTAGCCAGGGCCTCCCTGATGAGAGGGAGGACGGTCAATTCCAAGGAAAGGAGAGCTCACCAGTGCCCCCAGGAAACCAGAGCCCCCGCTTCCGTTGTGCTGTTTGGAAATACATTCTCCTGACGCAGGTTTCCTCTGCATTGTGTAAGGCAGCTAGAGTGTGTTTCAGCTCTTTGAGTTCCTAGACTATGTTATGCGCGTTCGGCATGTCCCAGGGAGCTGCTTCCTCTGCAAGACGGGACAGGCCAGGACAGGAAATTGTTGTAAAGAGCCTGATGGAATATTCTGTAGGATTTTAACCTTATAAGTTCAAAAGGAATAAAAGGTGTTGGGTGATGTTGTCTTCCAGCTCTTAGGTATCTCAAATAATAGTTTGTGTTTCATACTGTATGGTGTGTGTAACACAGGTAGGCAATTTCATGAAAAATACTTATCTTGTCATTAAACTGTTGCTAGATGTCGAGTCCACTTTATAAGAACTGCCAAAGAAAAAAGGGAGTTTTCTCTGTGGTTCAGCCACCGGTGAAAAGATCACTCGTGAGAGTCATAATTCATGTTTTAATCAAACAACAAGATTTTCTTTCCCACTTTTCTTTGTAGCTCCATCTACACTTGTCCCTAATGGCCATGTAGCCTCTAGAAACAGTTCATTCAGGGAACACTTCCTGAGTATTTGCTCTTGTGGGAGGGACCGAGCAAAGTGCTGGGGGTTAAAACCATCGGACATAATCCCTAGTCTCAGGAGACTTGCTGTCTCGTGGGGGGATGTACCTGTGTGCACACATGCATGTATGCACCCGTACACACGTACACACACGTGTACAGGCACACAGGTGCCGCTCAATGGCAGGCAGTGAGTGCTGGCCCCGCTCTCCGCCATGGCCATCATGTGGGAGCTGAGGATGCAGCCCTCATCCTCAAAGAACAGAAACGAGGAAACCAAGCACCTTCCACTAGCAGATGGGACGATCTGCAGATTGGCCTCTGCCTCTCAAGGTCCAGAGTCAATTTTAAAATCTGGGACCTTCACACATGTGCAAATCTCCCTGTCGTTTCAAGAATAAGCTTTGATGTGTGAAAAGAAACCAGCCCAATGCCTGGCCAGTAAAGCAGTGTGTGTCCAGTGGGGAGGGAGCTGGAGGTGGTGGTGCACCCCGTGGGTGCCGTGGGCTGGAGGGAGCTCTGATGACGGGCTTCCTTCTCTCCACCAAGGCCCTGCCTTCGCTCTTCTCCTGGCCTGCTTTCTCCCCACTTCCCCTGCTTTCTGTGCCCAGCCACCCCTCATCTTCCCCTCCGTTCCCAGTCCCTTCCCCTTTCTCTTCTCGGCCTCTCTCTTCAGTTTTTTATTCCCTGTTGCTGGAGCCTGTCTCCACCTGCCCCCAGGATGATTTATCTGAAACTCACAGCTGCCTCCGGGCTCCCCTGAGGCTCACAGCCAGATGTCCACACTCCTCGGGTGGCCTCAGGGCCCCCTTGATCTGCACTGCTGCCTCTCCAGCCGCACCCCGCCCCCTTGCACTTCACCCTGGGGAATACCAGCTGCTTCGCATTGCCCACACACGCCGCTGTGCTCCTTTAAGACTGAGGTTCTGTGCACGCTGATCCATGTGCCCAGAATGCCCTTCCACACTTCTCCACCCAGCTCATTCCTCTCCTGTTCCCCACGCAGGCATCATCACCTCCCCTGAGGTTCCTCCTGCTCTTATGACATATGCTGCCACACGTTTGTCATCATCTTTCCCACATCATATTGAAGATGTCTATTCACAGGCTTCTATCTTCCCCTGAGTCAGGGTACTGATCCATCTTTGCATCCCTGGTACCTACCATAGTTGGGTATCTAGTTCGTGCCCAGTAGATGTTTGGTGTCCCGTGGAGTTCGGAGAGCACATGCTGTGGGAGTGGATATGGATTCATTCATTCATTCACTCATTTACTTATTCGCAGTAAAACAAGGAAACCTGATAGGCAGATGCCTCAAATTTGTAGGACTGATGAAGACAGATTCCGGGGCAGATACTTTCACCTGAGGTTGAGGGGCATTTCAGACATTCTTATGGGACTTTATCAAGCAACTCATGTTCTAACCCCTTTCTACACTCCTCTCCCTGTGCCCCCATAAAGGACCAGAGTTCAGAGGGATTTTTTGCAGGATACAGGTGGCCTCACTGCAATTCTTGTTTCTCCACGTTCTTGTTTCCCCAGTGTTTTCAGCTCAGAACTAAGTAGAGACAGGACTAAAATAGCTCTCTCCAGGAAGTTCTTTAAAATTGTCATTTAGAGTTATAAAAGAAAGGAAACTAATGTGGAAAGGTAAACACTTAGTTCAAAAGAACAGATGTTTCTGAGAGAGTCAGGGCAGCCGAGCAAAGTAAAGGAAGCTGCCAGCACCCTCATCTGGTGCCCCTGAGAGACTCCTCTGTGGATCCCACAAATCCTCCCAACAGCCTTGGAAAGTGGGTATTATTTTAACTGTACATTTTAAGAAAATTAGAATTGTATGTAAATCACACACCAGTAATTTTTTTTTTTTTTTTTTTTTTTTTTTTTTTGCGGTACGCGGGCCTCTCACTGTTGTGGCCTCTCCCGCTGCGGAGCACAGGCTCCGGACGCGCAGGCTCAGCGACCATGGCTCACATGCCCAGCCGCTCCGTGGCATGTGGGATCTTCCCAGACCGGGGCACGAACCCGTGTCCCCTGCATCGGCAGGCGGACTCTCAACCACTGCGCCACCGGGGAAGCCCCCACCAGTAATATTGATTTATAAAAAAACACTGAGGCCCAGAGAGGTGAAGGGACTTGCCTAAGATCCCACAGCTACTAAATGTTAGAGTGGGATTTGAACCCAGCTGGTCTCATTTCATTTCATCCTGCCTCCCGATGGTAACACCAAACAGCTAACAGAAGGGCACTTCCTTTTTTTTTAAGCACCAACAATCATTAGCTAGATAGAAAAAGCATGTGGTTAGCAAAACCAGTATCACTCTGTAGTGTCAGCAGATTTGAGCTATAATTGTGTGAGTAATTAAGACAATGATCTCAATAGCAGTCAAGGTAATAGGCTGTTATTAATTTTACTCTTTATCTGTCCCAAGAACTGCCAGCATAACACTGCCGGGGAACACTGTGAGCGCTGCAAAGAAGGTTACTATGGGAACGCTGTCCACGGATCCTGTAGGGTCTGCCCGTGTCCTCATTCAAACAGGTACTGTGGAAGTTTGAAAATAATCTATTAGAGACAGGAGGTAGTTTGGAGGTTGCCTAGGACTGGGGAGGGGGTGGTGGGAGGGAAATGGGAAGTGACTATTGAAGGGTATGAGGTTTCTTTTAGGGGTGATGAAAACGCTCAAAAATTGCAGTCATGGGGCTTCCCTGGTGTGCAGTGGTTAAGAATCCCGCCTGCCGATGCAGGGGACATGGGTTCGTGCCCCGGTCCGGGAAGA
>NW_006773947.1:1773575-1777505 GCF_000442215.2 Lipotes vexillifer | reverse complement strand
AAAAAAAAAAAAAAAAAAAAAAAAAAAAAAAAAAAAAAATTGCAGTCATGATTGTACAATTGTGTGAGCGTACTAAGAGCCATTGAATTGAACATTTGAGATGAGTGAATTTTATGGTATGTGAATGCCATCTTAATAAAATAATTCTATTAAAAAAAGAATAAACAAGAAATGCAAACCAGAGCCAAGACAAAAACAGACTTTCCAAGTTGTATGCTTCTGGGTTTTGCCTTTTCCTCTTTTCTTTGGCTGTTCATTCAGCCTCATCATGAGGCTGCCCTTCTCTAGATGCTGGGGAAACTGCTATAAAGAAGGCCGGCAAGGACTCCGACCTCATGAGGCTTTACCTGGAGAGTGTGGGGAGAGGGGTGGGGGTAATCATCACACTCAGTAAATACGCACACAAATCAATCTGAAGTATAATTTCAGATAGAGATATAGGTTATGCCATTGATAAAAGGGTTATGTTATGGGTAGTGGGTAGATTCTTTAGAGAGGGTGGTAGGAGGGCTTTCTGGAGTTGTTGGACAGGGACCAATGAACAATGAGATGGAGTAAGCTGTGGCATTATGATGAGGGTCCAAGGCAAGGAAAAAAAAAAAAAAAAAACAGACGAGAAAGCTCCTGTGATGATGGGTTTGTGGACAGTAAGAAAGCAAGAGTGGCTGGATGGCAGTGAGAGAGAGACGGCCAGGAGATGAGGTTGGCGGGGCAACCAGGATTCAGATCCTGTACCTTGCAGGCTAGAGTAAGGCACTTGGATTTTATGGATTTTATCATCAGTGTGATGGAAGCCACAGGACAGTTCTGAGCCACAGAGAGATGTGATGTGTATCGTCATCCACGCTCCAGTAAGGCCAGTAGACTCTGTGGGTAGAAAGCCACCATTTTCCTTTCACGATAATCCAGGTTCTGCTTGGCCTTGGCACTTCGGCATCGTCTTGCTCATCATGACATGTTCACTGTGGGTCCAAACAAAATATAACAGGTAACTAAGTGAAGCAAGATTTGGTTTGAAAATCAGAATGATGCTGATAAAGTATCAGTAGTGCACAGGCTCTGGGACAGTTATGGACCACAAGGCTGATTGATATTAGCCGAGTTAGCAGAGAAATGGGGCAAGTCAAAATTATCAGAGGTCACCTGCCCAATGTGGCTTTTCTGGAGATGCATATTTGAAATGTGCATCCTGGTTTGCTCTCTGTGTATTTGATACTCGTTAAACTTGCCCAGTCCTGTGGCTTTATTTGAAAAGGGATCTATCACTTGACAATTGCCCAGGCTTGTTAGAACAGAAGCTAGAGAGAATAAAAAGAAGCAAGATTTTCACGGGGTGAAATTTTGGGGGGAAAGCTGTTCGTCTTTAGTTGCAAAGCATATCATCATCAAGGTCAGCTTCTAGCGTCTGTGCAGTTTAAGTAACATTCAGTTCCTAAGATTTATCAGTAAAACCCTATTTTTTCTAATTCTCCTTCTGGCGATATTAATACGGCTGACAAATTTCTAAGTGTCACTTTAGAGGTATAACTGTATCTAGTTGGCCAAGAGAAGCTCCCCAAATAAGAATTCTTTTACCAGCCAAAGATAAATGGAGTTATTTCCCCTCAGATTTATGTCATGGAATGTTCAGTAGTCACAGACGTTTCATAAGGAGCAAGACATTTTCCTGGTCTCTTCGTTTAATTTCTTTTTTAAAGAAGCTTCTCAAAATATACCAGTTAAGAACTGAAAGGGAATTGAAATTCCAACAGCCTGATTGGAAAAGTGTGGAAATCACCAACAGCTGTGCCCACAGAAATACCTGGGCATTGAGCATTCTCTGTGCTTTAGTCGCCTCTGAGGCTCTGAGGGCCTGGCCCACCTACCACTGTTTCTTCCCAGAAGAGACTGTGCCCAATATAAAAGAACTAGAATAAACAAGGAGAAGAAATTTTTTCTTTAAAGAATCAGAACTCTCTGTTCTTTTTTTTCTGCCTAGACTTGTTTTATTCCTTCCTTGTTAGTTCTGGAAAAATGCTGTCTAATCATCTCTTCCAAAGTGTGTTACTTTACTCTGTCTTAAGGGAAGGAATGTATCTCTCCAAGCCAAAAAATCAAACAAAATAAATGCCTTCAGTCCTTATTCAGCCAAATCTGCCTGATGTCAGCTGAAGGCATTCCTCATTATCTCTACAAGTCTTGATGGGCAAAATTTTCTTTACACAAAAGGTAGCCAGACACTTGGTTTCCAATTTCACTTAAGGCAAGTCAGGTTCTTTGTGGCAAAAAATAATGAGCGTAAAGTCCATCAGCTTATGGTTTTACTGGGGCTTTTCTCTGTCATTCTTCAAGTTTTGCCACCGGCTGTGTTGTGACTGGGGGAAACGTGAAATGCTCCTGCAAAGCTGGATACACAGGAACACAATGCGAAAGGTGGGTGCCGCCCCTCCCCCGCCCCCTTCTCTCCTTCCCCCGTCTTGCAGGTAGGGGTGGGCTCTTCCGGCAGGCTGCTGCAGGCACCCTGGCTGTAAGTGGGGCTCTGCTGGGTTGAGGCCCAGAGCTAGGGCTGGGGCTGCTGGTTTCATTGAGGCTGGAAAAAAAGTCTCTTGGGAAAAAATACAAGTGTGCTCACTTAGTAAATCATTAACTTCCTTCTCTTTCTTGTTTTGTACCTGTTTCAGCCATTTGAGAACGAGGCCCAATATGTCATAGTCCTATACGCTACAGCAAACACCCCTCTACATACCTATGTATACCCCTACATACCCCTACTCCTGGGCACACCCCTACATACCCCCCCCCCAACATGTAGCTATATACTCGTACCGCCATATAAATTCATCCCTACATACTCCTACCCCCACATATACACATCCCTACTTGCCTGTACACAAACGTACAACTCTGCATACTCCTACACATGCACACATATCAGCAGCCCTAGATATTCCTACACACACACCCCTCTTAATGCCCACACAACGTTGTGGACACTTGCAGGACAGCCTGTGTCTCACTCATTTCTGAACCACTAGTGCCCAGTGTGGTACTATTCATATAATAGGTGTTTGTGAAACAAAAGAATACATGTTACAAAATGGAAAGTACATGCTTGATCAGAAAGGGCCACAGAGCCAAGCTTTAGTTTTCCCTGAACAGTATTTCATGATTAGCCAGTATGCCCAGGGCACTGCCAAGTATTGTGAAGGCTATAGAAAGAAGGTACTTGTCATCTAGAGGGCAAGAGAGCACACATATATCTGGAAAAGTAACAGTATAACAAATGAATCATATGGATAACATTTTAAAATAACTTTAATATAAGATCAATACATAATTATTACAGAAATGATATAATACAGTTGAGCAAAGAACTAATAAGGCAGAGAACTAATATGTACCATACCCCTGCAATTGCCCTATGCTTATGCCTGCCCACCTACAGTGCTTGTTGTATGCTCTTACAGATCAGTTCTATATGCATAGATTTTTCTTAAAAGAAAAAGGTAGATTCCTATTTTGCTTTCTGTTTTGTTTTCTCATCTAATAGTATGTTAGTAGTATATTTCCATATCAATAAGTGTTCATTGATAACATCACGTCAGGACCAGGAAGTTCCACTGAAGTTCCATAATCCCCCACTATTGGCCTTTGAAATAGTTTTACTGTTTTCCATTCAAAGCAGCACTAAAAGTGAATCCTGTTAGCTAAATATGTGTACATAAATCCTCAAGATGTAATTATAGAAGTGATTCCTTGGGCCAAAGCATAGGGACATTTTTCAGGCTTTCCATACATTTTATAAAATTGCCCTCCAGAAAGATTGCATCTGTTTACCATCCTACTAGCAGCAAAAGAGCAACTGCCTGCCTCCAGTGGATACTAAGACTGTTCACTTTTTAAAAATATTGCCAGTTTGGGGGCTTCCCTGGTGGCGCAGTGGTTGTGAGT
>NW_006773947.1:1769509-1773404 GCF_000442215.2 Lipotes vexillifer | reverse complement strand
CCTGGTGGCGCAGTGGTTGTGAGTCCGCCTGCCGATGCAGGGGACAAGGGTTCGCGCCCCGGTCCGGGAGGATCCCACGTGCCGCGGAGCGGCTGGGCCCGTGAGCCATGGCCGCTGGGCCTGCGCGTCCGGAGCCTGTGCTCCGCAACGGGAGGGGCCACAACAGTGAGAGGCCCGCGTACCGCAAAAAATAAATAAATAAATAAATAAATAAATATTGCCAGTTTGATAGAGAAACATTGTATGTCATTTTATTTTACATTTTTTGGTAATAATTAGATTGGATTTTTTCATGTGCTTATTGACTACTTATAAATCTTTTTTTTGAATTGCTTTCCAGGTCTTTTATCCATTTTTTTCTGGTGGAATGTTCTTTTATTTTTTTGTTGATTTGTACAAATCTTTTAGAGGAAACTAATGCTTCATACTATATATTGCAAATACACTTCTCTTTTTTTTAATTTGTATATTTTTTGGCTTGGTTTTGTCAATTCTAGATCTGCAATAGTTAAGTTCTATTATATTTGTACCTACTCTTTTATTCTTTAGGGTTTCAGCCATTAGTGTCATGCTTAGAGAGGTTTATGCATATGCAAATATTTATGCATATTTTGTTTTAGTACTTTTCTGGTTTTATTTCTTACATTCAAATCTTGATGGTGAAAATTTGGAACCTCAACTTTTTTGTGGTATTTCATCTCACAGGGCAGATAGATTTAGGGTCTACATGTCAAGCAAAAATTGACCAGAGCTGGCATAACCTTGAGTATCCCAGTGTCCCATGTCTCAGTAATACAGGGGCGATGTTGCATGAAATGCACATGTCATTTGGTTACACCCAGAATCACACTCTGTAGGGTGAAACAGTCACTCTAGGAGAGGCACAGGGAAACTAGACCAGCTGAGCGAATAGCAGGTTCACATCTCTCATGTCATGCTCACTGCAGGACGTGTGCTCACTGAGTGATGGGGGCAGTCACTCCAGCTGTTTTTCCCTTACACTCATGCTCTCATCCTCTCATCCCTCTTTGGCTAAGTACCTTTAGTTGAATTCACTAAAGCTAAATGTGTACAGAATTTCTTTTTTTTAAATAGGGGCTTGATTTCAGATTTTATTTTATATTTTAGTTTTTATTTATTTTTTGGGTGTGTTGGATCTTTGTTGCTGAGCGCAGGCTTTCTCTAGTTGTGGTGAGTGCGGGCTACTCTTTGCTGTGGTGCACGGGCTTCTCATTGCGGTGGCTTCTCTTGTTGCAGAGCATGGGCTCTAGGTGGCTCAGTAGTTGTGGCACGTGGGCTCAGCAGTTGTAGCTCATGGGCTCTAGAGCACAGGCTCAGTAGTTGTGGTGCACGGGCTTAGTTGCTCCACGGCATCTGGGATCTTCCCGGACCAGGGCTTGAACCCCTGTCCCCTGCATTGGCAGGTGGATTCTTAACCACTGCGCCACCAGGGAAGTCCTGTAAATGTGTACGAAATTTCTATACGAACTTGGATTTGTTTTGTACATTTTATTTGTTTCTTGTGCCATTATCACGTCTGTATCATTGCTGAAACTATCAAATGACTTTGACTATTTGGTTAAGCAAGTCTCCCCTCGTAACCCCTATTTAGATTTTTTCCTGGACCATTCTGGCAAATTATTTTTCTGGATAACTTTAGAAGAATTTTACTTAAAAAAAAAAAAACAGAAAATTAATTCAACTGGATTTCATAGTAAGAGAGGGCTACTCTAGACTGGGGTTATCTGAAACATTTTATGGACAAGGTGGGACTTAGGTATGTCAAAGGGATGACTAGAACCCAGTGGAGCTGGGAGGTGGAGGGGGAAGGCAGCTTAGGTCAGGGGAGTAATGCAGGAAAGTCCAAGGGCCTAGAGTGTACCTGCCACGGGCAGAAGGAGGCCTGGTGGCGCAGTGGTTGTGAGTCCGCCTGCCGATGCAGGGGACAAGGGTTCGCGCCCCGGTCCGGGAGGATCCCACGTGCCGCGGAGCGGCTGGGCCCGTGAGCCATGGCCGCTGGGCCTGCGCGTCCGGAGCCTGTGCTCCGCAACGGGAGGGGCCACAACAGTGAGAGGCCCGCGTACCGCAAAAAATAAATAAATAAATAAATAAATAAATATTGCCAGTTTGATAGAGAAACATTGTATGTCATTTTATTTTACATTTTTTGGTAATAATTAGATTGGATTTTTTCATGTGCTTATTGACTACTTATAAATCTTTTTTTTGAATTGCTTTCCAGGTCTTTTATCCATTTTTTTCTGGTGGAATGTTCTTTTATTTTTTTGTTGATTTGTACAAATCTTTTAGAGGAAACTAATGCTTCATACTATATATTGCAAATACACTTCTCTTTTTTTTAATTTGTATATTTTTTGGCTTGGTTTTGTCAATTCTAGATCTGCAATAGTTAAGTTCTATTATATTTGTACCTACTCTTTTATTCTTTAGGGTTTCAGCCATTAGTGTCATGCTTAGAGAGGTTTATGCATATGCAAATATTTATGCATATTTTGTTTTAGTACTTTTCTGGTTTTATTTCTTACATTCAAATCTTGATGGTGAAAATTTGGAACCTCAACTTTTTTGTGGTATTTCATCTCACAGGGCAGATAGATTTAGGGTCTACATGTCAAGCAAAAATTGACCAGAGCTGGCATAACCTTGAGTATCCCAGTGTCCCATGTCTCAGTAATACAGGGGCGATGTTGCATGAAATGCACATGTCATTTGGTTACACCCAGAATCACACTCTGTAGGGTGAAACAGTCACTCTAGGAGAGGCACAGGGAAACTAGACCAGCTGAGCGAATAGCAGGTTCACATCTCTCATGTCATGCTCACTGCAGGACGTGTGCTCACTGAGTGATGGGGGCAGTCACTCCAGCTGTTTTTCCCTTACACTCATGCTCTCATCCTCTCATCCCTCTTTGGCTAAGTACCTTTAGTTGAATTCACTAAAGCTAAATGTGTACAGAATTTCTTTTTTTTAAATAGGGGCTTGATTTCAGATTTTATTTTATATTTTAGTTTTTATTTATTTTTTGGGTGTGTTGGATCTTTGTTGCTGAGCGCAGGCTTTCTCTAGTTGTGGTGAGTGCGGGCTACTCTTTGCTGTGGTGCACGGGCTTCTCATTGCGGTGGCTTCTCTTGTTGCAGAGCATGGGCTCTAGGTGGCTCAGTAGTTGTGGCACGTGGGCTCAGCAGTTGTAGCTCATGGGCTCTAGAGCACAGGCTCAGTAGTTGTGGTGCACGGGCTTAGTTGCTCCACGGCATCTGGGATCTTCCCGGACCAGGGCTTGAACCCCTGTCCCCTGCATTGGCAGGTGGATTCTTAACCACTGCGCCACCAGGGAAGTCCTGTAAATGTGTACGAAATTTCTATACGAACTTGGATTTGTTTTGTACATTTTATTTGTTTCTTGTGCCATTATCACGTCTGTATCATTGCTGAAACTATCAAATGACTTTGACTATTTGGTTAAGCAAGTCTCCCCTCGTAACCCCTATTTAGATTTTTTCCTGGACCATTCTGGCAAATTATTTTTCTGGATAACTTTAGAAGAATTTTACTTAAAAAAAAAAAAACAGAAAATTAATTCAACTGGATTTCATAGTAAGAGAGGGCTACTCTAGACTGGGGTTATCTGAAACATTTTATGGACAAGGTGGGACTTAGGTATGTCAAAGGGATGACTAGAACCCAGTGGAGCTGGGAGGTGGAGGGGGAAGGCAGCTTAGGTCAGGGGAGTAATGCAGGAAAGTCCAAGGGCCTAGAGTGTACCTGCCACGGGCAGAAGGAGGCAGTGCCTTGTTATGGGCATCAGCTGAGGGTCTGGACACTATCCTATGGTAAAAAGGAGCAATTCAAAGTTCTTCTGTTTTTCATTTCAGC
>NW_006773947.1:1746393-1769499 GCF_000442215.2 Lipotes vexillifer | reverse complement strand
TCAGCAGGAGGAACATTGCCCACACTTATTCATTCTTTCCTTCGATGAAAAATGAATGGAGATCCTAGTATAAGCCTGGCCCTGTGCTAAGCATTAGAAACACATCAGCAACCAGACCACAGATTCTGCCCTCAAGGGTTTTCCAG
Organism: Lipotes vexillifer; assembly: GCF_000442215.2. Lineage (NCBI taxonomy): Eukaryota > Metazoa > Chordata > Mammalia > Artiodactyla > Lipotidae > Lipotes > Lipotes vexillifer. The sequence continues at coordinate 1,769,353 of NW_006773947.1, read as the reverse complement.
TCTAGTGGTGGACAGATGTACAAATAAGCTGCTAAAATAGAGAGAGAACATAACCGGGCTAAATCAGGCTGCAGCAGGAGGGGCATCAACCAGCCCTGAAGGGTGAGGGACGGAAGGGGCAGCTACACTGAGACAGGAAGGACAGATGGGGTGGGGAATGGGCTTGGGAGGGTCTTCCAGGCTCCGTGATTTGAAAGATATGCGACTCCCACCTGGGAGAAGCTTCCTAATTTAATCCTCCTTATGGTTCTGCACAAACAGTGAAGTGGAAAATGGCACCAGGCTGGAGGAGACATCCATTTGACAGGCAACTGATTTGAAAAGGGAAATTCTTAGTTAACAGTTTTCTCAGCTTAGGTTTGTTAAGTTTGATGTCTCAGGAAAGCAAGTGATTGTTTTTTTGTTTTTTTTAAAACTTTTCCACAGCTTAATGCCATTTTCATGTCAATTTTTTTCATTTGTTAACACTTATTGAGCATCCACTCTGTGCCAGGTTGCCAGGCGTCATCTGGCACTAGTGGTTAACTATGCAATGATAAATACAAGCACAGAGTAAGGTGAAAAGTAAGCATATATGCAGGAGCTAGCTGGGTAGAGGTGGGGAGGGAATAGGAAAGGCTTCCCTCCTCAGCCCGTGCTCTGGGACACATTTCTCCCTTGGCCACTCAGAGCCACAGATGACAGACGTGCTGTCTGCTCTTTATTTGCTGTATCGATGTCATCTATGAAATCAGGAAGTTTTAGTTTAGTCCATTGTGTTTAGCACTACCATAAAATGAGAATAAAAGAACCAGTTATTTCTCATAATCGGTAACTAATGCTTTGCAAGATTAAGGAAGAAGCAGAATCAAACTTCCTGAATATTTATGTAACTTTAAATAAGGTATTTTTAAAATATGTATCTTTTACATAGAAAGTTTAGATGTAGGTGAGACATCTAAAGAAAAAGTATTTTAAACTGAGATCTTTTGCGTAGCATGGTTTGTTAGGCAGAATATGGGTCTGGTCACCCCAAATAAAGCCCTATTATTAGGACAACCTGCTTAGTAGACTTGGATAAGCCACCTCAGCTTAGTTACCTTCTTGATAATTAGGCAATACATGGGTTGTCTGCTTCCTATCCATTTTCCGAAATGTAGGATTACAAATGACACCAATTACACATACATACATATATATGAATATTTTATCATGTCTTAAAGTAGCAGTAGCTACCTTTTACTGAATGTCTACTATGTGCAGGCATTGTACTAGATTCTTTACTATATTATCTTTTATCTTATATCCACTCACCAAAATAGGTATTGTTAGTACAATTTTTCATTCATTCATTCAGCATATACTTATATCTGACACCTAATATGGGTCCAGGCATTATCCCAGGTGCTAGGGATGCATCAGTGAGCAAAACAGCCCACCCCCCAAAATTCACATCCTCATGGAGCTTAACATTTTCATAAGAGGAATAGATGAAGAAATGGAAGCTTGAGGGGTTAAGATAACAGCCCAAGATTACACGGACTGTGGTGCAGACGGAGACCTAGCCAGATCTTGCTGATTCAAAACCCGTGTCCTGACTTCCCCGGTGGTCCAGTTGGTAAGACTGTGCTCCCAGTGCAGGGGGCCCAGGTTCGATCCCTGGTCGGGGAACTAGATCCCACATGCATGCCACAACTAAGAAATCTGCAACCCTGCGTGCTGCAACTAAGACCCGGTGCAGCCAAAAAAAAAAAAAAAAAAAGATCTCCCATTCACTTTGTTATACAGCAGAAGCTAACACACCATTGTAAAACAATTATACTCCAATAAAAATGTTAAAAATAAAACCAAAAAAACAAAACCAAACAAAAAATCTGTGTCCTTTGCACTGTATCACCAGTTTATCCATTGGTAAAGCATATTTAAACTGCCTCAAAGTTCTTTGATGAAAAGCTTAAATTTGAGAAAGTCAAATGCCATATTTCCTTGATTCTATCAATTCCATTGATGATAAAACACCACACACACATCCATTTAATGACAATTTAGGGGGGATAGAGTGGGAGTGGAATTTTGCTAATGAACAGAAATATTTTAATTTACATCCCAGTTCCAGAAACATTAACATGTGTTTGTGTTATTTTTTAAAGAAAACAGACACTCACAATCAAGGAAATACGATCTTTTACCTTATAAATAAGGAACTGAGTTCTCATCACTAAATCATCTAGAATAGTAAAGGCTCAGGCTAAGGTGGCAGTTGTAACTGCTCAGTTGTTTAAGCCCCTTATGTACATCACTGCAGCAATTAGTGCAAATAAATGTGAATTATGCAGACTTGAAATAGTACAATAGGAAATATTAATAAAATCCCCCTTTATGCAAAATATTGAAATTATATGAATTTTACTTTAAGTTTTTTCTTCGAGGAAATTAGCCATAAATTAAGCAGTGTGTATTTGTGTGATATCTTCAGGAACACAACTCTTGCGTAAAATTCACCCACCCCTGATTTCCGTATTGGTCAAACCACTGGCTCCTGTATGCATTTTGTTCATCTGCCATTTGGCTGTCGGGATGATTGAGGACCTTGTCATCTGGCGTGTCAAGGAGCAAGGGAGCAATCTCTGCCTTCCCCTCTTCACCATTCTCATTCAAGTCATAAATGGCTCTGTACTGAGACACATTCACTTTTGCAAATCTATGTCAGCCCTTCCTCTCATAGGGTTACAATATCCCAAACAGGGAGCTAGAAGTTGAGAAATTGGGTGGAATAAATGATGAGCCCTTTGGGTGTTTCCCCTCTTTTTCTGTATTCTGTGTAGGTGTGCACCAGGATATTTTGGAAATCCCCAGAAATTTGGAGGCAGCTGCCAACCATGCAGCTGTAACAGCAACGGCCATTTGGGCAGTTGTGACCCCCTGACGGGAGGTAAGATCGACTCACACCTCTGTTAACCTACCTTTATCAAACTGGTATAAAATAGCTGGCAAAGAAGCCAAGCAAACATTTTCAGCAAGCACCTACACAATTCCAGCTAACAAGTTGTCCCCTTGTTTTGACAAAGTTGGGAATGCTTAGGTAGTATTCACAGGTTTGGTGCATAACTTCAAGTAGGTTTTTTGTTTTTTAGGTAAATTGTTTTTAAAACTTCACTAATTATAGCCAAAATAATTTCAGACCCTATTTTGGTGATTTTTGCTGAGATCTCCCTTTGACATTATAAGGTAATCATCTCATCAGCTTCCTTCATGTATGTATGTGAAGGAGTGAGAGTGCTCTTTCTATTAAAGCAGTAACTGTTCTGGGATGTGGGTGTATGATTGAGATGGATTTTACATACCAAGAAAAAAACATTAATTGGGAGTTAGTATAGGTTCATTAGGAAAAAAAGGAAGTTGGGAAAACAGGAAGACTCTCTACGTCCTTCTTTGACGGAGAATATTAATGTGGTGTATCAGGAAAATGCCATTGGTGCAGTGCAGTGCCAAATCCTTAGATAAAATCTCTCATCTTATAGACAAGATGAAGAACTAAACCCTGGATGTATGGATTAGATCCAGTCAGTGACTGTTCCCAAAGGAATGCAGAGTAAATGGAGCCTTATCAGTCTAGAACGAGGTGTCTGTTGTCATGTTTGGGGCTTCATCTGGGCTCTGTCTTGTTCAACATCGTCGACGTGAATGGAAATATAGAAGGCCTGCCCACCCAGTTATCAGGTGACACAAAGTTGGAGGAGCTAGCAAATGCCTCCTATGACACATTTAGAATAAAATAGGGCCTCAACAGCCTGGAATGAGGAGCCAGTTCTAACCAGACAAAATTATGTTGGGGTAAGCGTGCAGTCGGTCCTATAGTTGAATGGAAAAAAAAAAAAAGTTTGTGATAAATGAGACGTGGCTAAGGTTTCAGTCAGCGGTGAGTTCAATATGAATCAAGAGGGTAACGTGGCCCCTTAGACGCCTTGTACTATCTCCACTGAGTTCTAGTGTCCCAAACCAGGTGGCCGGCCGTTGTTCCCTGGTCCACCGCCCATGCAAGTCCCCACGAGGGGCCCGTGTCTTTACAAGGCAATAGACAAGCTACAAGTTTGTCCAGAAAGAAGATGAGGCCATGAAGGGACTTGGAGCCCTGTGACATGAGGAAGGACTGACAGACCAGGACAGTGGAAAGGAGACTTGGAAAGGATGGATCTGAAAGGCACATGTGTGGGAGAAGGGTGGGTCTTATTCTGTTTGGCTTAAGGTATGGAGAACGCACATCCCGGAGTGGAAGCTAGAGGGAGATCTGTTTTAAATCATTCTGAAGAAGTGTCAAATGTTTAAAGACAAGAAGGACTGGTTTCAAAGGAGATGAGTTCTACTGTCACTGGAGGTGTTCAGGCGAAGTTTCGACATCAGACACATCGTACTCATGAGATGAATGCTTTTCCTAATAGCAGAAGTAACCAACCTAGAATGAGGATGGGAACTCTTTGTTCCAAAAATGGAAGAAAATGCTCACCTGTGAGACACGTTTGTTCCTGTGAGCTTTTTTCCCTCTTTTTCATTCTTTCTTTCAATTAATAACGTACAGATTCCTTGGTGGTCAAAACTCAAGCTTGTTGAGAAAATTGCACTGATAAATCAGTCCTCTTCATAAGCCAAGTCCCCCATATACTGTGTTTGCAGGAGTTTGTGAAGGAAATAAAACCATGTTTCCTGCCTGTAAGGCATTTACGGTCTAATTGAGGAAATTAAAGTGACACAGCTATATGTCCATATAAGAGTGAGTAAAAGATTTTTTAAAAAGGATGAGTAAGAGAAACCTATGATTACATATAATAAAATGTCTACAAATATACTGTGAGGAGACACTTATCGTCTTTGAGTGGTAGGATCAAGGATAGTGTTTTATCTCATTTTGCTGATTTTCCCAAATTTTCCATAGTGAACTTATATATATTTTTTTACAGTTAAAAATAAGTGTGGTTCAAAACATATGTGTATACACACAAGGTGTGGCTGCTGAGAACACACCTGAAAGCCTCCCTGTAGCATGTCTAGGAAAGTTTCAAGCTTAGAGTTTTCCTTTAATAAAGTCAGATGATTTTTCACAGGAAAATGAGAGGGCATTTCAGCATAAGAATGCATGGTATGGGGAAAGGAGTAGAAGTGGGAGGAGTAAAGAATGTCCAGGGGTGACCATTAGGCTTTCCTGTCTATAGCTGAGAACCTCAATATTCAGCATATGTGAGCAGTAGGTGGTGGAGTCAGTCCACTAACTTCGTGTGCATATCTCACTTACAGCATCTGTCACACTGTTGTAAAACGTGCCTGTCTCCCCCATAGGACCATTAAACTACAGGACACCAGAGACTTTTGCCTTGCTATCTTTGTATTCCTGCCCCCAGCACAGGGCCATGGCACACTGGGAATGCTCAAGGGTGCTCAGTGTTTATTGAATGTTCTTGAATGATATTAGAAGAGACATCAGCAGTTGTATAGGAGGCTACCAAACGAGGACAACACCAGCGATTAGGAGTTTTCATTTCATAAGAATGGCGTGACCCTTTGTAGAGAAGAAACTGAATATATAATCAGAGAGGCCACAAGAGAAGTTCCTGTAGCAAGATTGTTGGGAGATGAGACAGCTCTCCAAGCGATGGCACCGAGGAGGGAGGGAAAAGGGAAGAGCCGGCAATGGTGTGTGGCTGGGTGACTAAACACAAAACTAGCTTTCCCCAAAGCCAAGTTAAAAAGCACATGAAGGGGCTTCCCTGGTGGCGCAGTGGTTGAGAGGCCGCCTGCCGATGCAGGGGACACGGGTTCGTGCCCCGGTCCGGGAAGATGCCACATGCCGCGGTGCGGCTGGGCCCGTGAGCCATGGCCGCTGAGCCTGCGCGTCCGGAGCCTGTGCTCCACAACGGGAGAGACCACAACAGTGAGAGGCCCGCGTACCGCAAAAAAACACACAAAAAAACAAAAAAAAGCACATGAAGAGTAAGTTTAATAACGCTGTCTTCTCTGGTTACTCCTCGTTTCAGACTGCATAAACCAAGAACCCAGAGATGGTGGCCCTGGAGAAGAATGTGACGGTGAGAAGAGAAATGGCCCCCTCCTTTCCAAGTTGTGGGGTTCAGCTTAAAATCCGTGAGCCCTACACTGGGACACGCAGTTTCGAGTCTGGGAAAGCAGTGGTGGGAGGTGGTGGAAGGAGGGCTACTTAGAGTCACATCCAGCCTCTGTCAGCTAAAATCTGTATGACCTCGTGCAAATGACCTTACTTCTTCAAGCCTCGGTTTCATCATTTGTCAGATGGTAAAACTGAGGTTGGTAATAACTATACCAACCTCATATAGCTGTTGGAAAAATGCTTATAAATCCCTTATCATGATTCTTGGTAAATAGCAAGCACTCAATAAATAAAAACTATTTATTACTCTTTTCCCACATACAAAATAAGCAACAAGTTGAATAGATTCACCATTTCTTTTTTTGCCCAGTTTTATTGAGATATAATTGACATGCAACATTGTATTAAAGTGTATAGCATAATGATTTGATATATGTATATGTTGTGAAATGATCACCACAATTAACTTAGTTACCATCCATCACCTCACACAGTTACAGATTTTCTGTCTTGCATTAGGAATTTTTAATATCTACTCTTCTAGCAACTTTTAAATATATAATACAGTGTCGTTAACTATAGTCACTGTGCTGTACGTTACATCCCAAGAACTTACTTATCATATAACTGGAAGTTTGTACCTTTTGACCACCCTCACCCTTTTTCCCCATTCCACCATTTCTTTGTCAAATGCCCCCTGTCTAGAGATCTCCCTTTTTCAGAAACTGCATCTTTCCCGGAGAAGTCCAGGATTGTGATTTTTGCCTGTGATGGGCTATGTGTGTATTAACTGGGCGGCAAAGCGCTGGGGCTCTGTTTGCATTCCTGTGGCTCCAGCCCACAGCACATGTGCCTTTGATTGTGGCCCCCACAGATTGTGACAGCTGTGTGATGACGCTCTTGAACGACCTGGCCACCATGGAGGACGAGCTCCTCCTGGTCAAGTCTCAGCTGCAGGGCCTGAGTGCCAGTGTGGGGACCCTGGAGCAGATGAGGCACTTGGAGACCCAGACCAAGGACCTGAGGGTAAGTACTCTGTGGGTCCAGCATGATGCCTGGCCCAGAGCAGATACTTGGTGAAGAGAGATGCTGTGTGAACGAATATACTCCTCACGTGAGAAAAGGGGGAATTTGACTCCACTTAAGGCCCAGTGGGGCTGTCCTCCTTCCTCTGATCTAAATGAAGATTAGATTTTTACTGGTGAAAAGTACCGGTGAACACACAAAACTAACACTTCTAAGTGAACGTGCCTTACATACTGAATATTTCTGGGCTCATTTTTCTCATAACTTTAGCTCACGGTTTTGCATTCGGAAGACTCGTGTGAATTTGAGTACAGTTGTTATTAATTCTTCTTTAAATGTTTGATGGAATTTTCCAGTGAAGCCATGTGGGCCTGGGATTTTATTTGTTGAAAGTTTTTTTTTAAGTTAAACTATAAGTTCAATTAAAAAATAGATATGGGACAATTAGGATTTATCTGTTTCTTCTTGAGTGATATTTAGTAATTTGTGCCTTTCAAACAATTTTTCTATTTCGTCTAAATTACCAAATGTATTGCAATACAGTTGTTTATAATTTTTCCTTATCCTTTTAATATCTGCAAAATCTGTAGTGATGCTTTCTCATTCATTCTGGTTATTGGTCATTTGTGTCTTATCTCTTTTTTTTGATTATTCTGGCTAGAGGTTTATCAATTTTATTGATCTTTTTATTTCATTGATTTCTCTCTGCTTTTCTTCAGTTTTCAATTTCATTGACTTCTGTTCTTTGTTCTTTTTGTTTTGTTTCGTTTTTGTTTTTGTTTCTTGTGGTACACGGGCCTCTCACCACTTTGGCCTCTCCCGTCGCGGAGCACAGGCTCCGGGCGCGCAGGCTCAGCAGCCATGGCTCACGGGCCCAGCCACTCCACGGCATGTGGGATGCCCCCAGACCAGGGCACGAACCCGTGTCCCCCGCATCGGCAGGCGGACTCCCAACTACTGTGCCACCAGGGAAGCCCTTGACTTCTGTTCTTAAACATATCTTTTCTTCCTTCTGCTTGCTTTGGGTTTAGTGTGCCATTCATTTTCTAGTTTCTTAAGATAAAAGCTTATTTACTGATCCCAAACCTTTCTTAATATAAGCATTTAGTGCTATAAGTTTTCCCCTAAGCACTGCTTTAGCTGTATTCCACACATTTTAAAATGTTGTGTTTTCATTCTCATTCAATGCAAAAGATTTTCTAGGGAGCTCCCTAGTGGCCTAGTGGTTAGGATGCTGGGCTTTCACTGCTGTGGCCCGGGTTCAATCCCTGCTTGGGAACTGAGATCCCCCAAGCCACGCAGCGTGGCCAAAGAAGAAAGAAACATTTTCTAATTCCTCTTGTGACTAGAACTGTATTGTTTAATTTCTGAATTGGGGATTTTCCAGATAACTCTCTGTTATTGATTTCTAGTTTAACTCTTTTGGGGTCAGAGAACATACTTTATGATTCCAGTTCTCTTAAATGTGTTGATGTGTGTTTCATAGCTCAGAACATGTACTACGTTACAGCTGGAAAGAAGGTGGTCAAGAGTGTATCCTAAGAAGTACTAGGGCTGAAAGTTGCCCCACGGGCCAGAGTCAGGCTCCCTGGGGGGAGAACGGGGGCTCTTCTGCCTATAAATGGAGGCTGAAAAGACAACCTCGAAACTTTCCAATTCCCATTGTTGGACAATGGCTGTATGAGAACCTAAGAAAGGACAACCTTGCAGCCAGGATGTGGACAAGACTCACAAACCAGGATCTGTGCTGAAATGTGACATTCTCACTATCACCATAAGGTGCAAGTCCTAAGCTGTCACTATAACACCTGGTCCTGGACTGGGGGGTCTGGGGTGAGAGTGATGATGCCACAAGATCACTGGACAGGGCACAGAGAGTGCAGGGAGAGAAGAAATCTCCCTCTCGGAAGGAGCCTGCAAACACTGTAACAGACAGATAATAAGAAAGACATGCAGCAGAAGCAACAGTCAAGTGATGAGTTCCCTTTAGAGAAAATGAAAATCATAGGACAACCTGAAAATTACTTTAAAGAATAACATCCAGGGCTTCCCTGGTGGCGCAGTGGTTGAGAGTCCACCTGCCGATGCAGGGGACACGGGTTCGTGCCCCGGTCCGGGAAGATCCCACATGCTGCGGAGCAGCTGGGCCCCTGAGCCATGGCCGCTGAGCCTGTGCATCCAGAGCCTGTGCTCCACCACGGGAGAGGCCACAACAGTGAGAGGCCCACGTACCAGAAAAAAAAAAAAAAAAGCCATTTATTTATGCCTTCACCTGCTGACAGATTTTTGGGATTTCTGCTTATTGCAAATAAAGCTAACAAAAAAAAAAAAAAAAAAAAAGAATAACATCCAGTAGAAGGAACAAGAAATTAGAAAAAAATTTAAAACACCAGAAACCAAACAAGAAGAGGTAAATATGAAAAGATCTAGGTAAAACTCGTGGAAATGAAAAAATATACTAAAAGTAAAATAAATCAGTAGCTGAGATAAACCCTAAGCTAGACGTAGTGAAAGAGGGTTTGGGGAAAGTTTAATAAGTGCTTTTGGAAGGAGGGCTGATTGTAAACCATTAGTGACTATGGTTGAGTACATACAGCAAAAACTAATGCTAGAAAACTGGTTCTTTTCCATCCCATTAGGGTAATTTTAGAGCATGGTTTGCAGGCTTAACATGGAGAGGAGGGGGGGAAATCTTTTATGTTTTCAGAGAAAAAGAAAAGCCACTTGGGTTACTTTGATGTCATCAGTACAGCCCTGCATTTTTTCAATGAAGGGAAGGAAACCAACATTTTGGTATCCATCCTATGTGCCAGGCTCTGTGCTAAGTGCTTTCCTTACGTCTCACAACATCCTATGAGGAGAATAGTGTTATTTTTATTTAACAGGCCTGTAAAAGCTAGGCAACTTGCCTTCAATCACACAGCTAGTATGTGGTGGTTCCAGAAGAATTCAAGCCAAGGTGAAATTCCTTTTTTTTTTTTTTTTTTTGGCAGCTTTATTTGCAATAAGCAGAAATCCCAAAAATCTGTCAGCAGGTGAAGGCATAAATAAATGGCTGTACATCTACAAAGTAGAATACTAGTTTGCAATAAATTGTAATGAACTACTGATGCATGGGTGAATCTCAGAATAATTACTCTGACTGAAAGAAGCCAGACCAAGAAAAGTTCATATCCTAATGAGTGTGTGTGTGTTTATGTGTGACAATCATATATTGTGCACAGTTCTAGAAAACGAAAAGTAATCTAATAGTGTTTGTTCCTGGTGATGGGGAAGGAAGTGTCAGGGAGAATCGGTGGGAGGGGTTACAAGGGGCATGAGGAAATGTTTCTTATCTTAATTGTGGAGATAATTACATGGGTCATGTGTCAAAACATATCAAATTGTGAACTTTAAACACATGCCTTTTGTTGTATGTCAGTTATACCTCAGTAAAGCTTTTAAAAAATCAAACGAACAAAAACAGAAAGAGCCTCATTGACCTGTGGGACAACATCAAGTCACCAAACCTATATGTAATTGTTGTCACTGAAGAAAAATGAAGTGAGTAAGGGGCAGAAAAATATTTGTGCATTTAATGGTAGAAAATGTTCCAGTTTTGAGGCAAAGCTATTAACTCACAGCTCTAAGAAGTCCTGTGAATTCTAAGCAGGATACAGAATAAAAGTCTTACTAAAGCCCACCATTAATTAATTGCTTTAAAAACAAAAATAAGTTGACATACTTAAAAGCAGGCTGAAAATAAAAAGATGCATTACAGAAAGGGGAGCAAAGGTAAGAATGACTTTTGTCTTCCTGTCTGCAAAAATTAAAAATAAAACATCTGAAACAATCAGGGCATTGTTGCACAAATTCCAGTTTGTCCCCTAGTGCAGATTATAATAAAACAGAATTAGTAAAATCGACATGTGTTAACCTGCTCTGTGAATGTAGAAAGTCACAGAAAATTGTGACCTTTTTTTGACAAAATAAAAGAATATCTACTCAGGAAAATGTCAGTCTGTTTTCATAGATTTGTATGAACTTGAGGAAAGTGCAATAAAGATCCAACAGATAATTTTGTTCTCTGTAACCTCTGATGCCTGGGATTGGTTAGGGTTTTGAAAGTAGGGTGATTGATTGTCAACCATTATTCACACACAAGATGAAATTCTAAAGACCGTGCTTTACCCACTATACTTCTTACTTCTTATACTTATACTAACACTCTTTAGAATGATGTGCCTCATTTGCCTACAACAAAATTAAAATAGAACTATCTTCTTGCAATATCACACAAACACTATGAAAATTCAGTAGGAATATGTATGGGAAAGCAACTAATTTTTTGGACGGTTGTATGTATGTGGCATTTTATAATGCATTAGCCCACTTACCACTGTAAACAACCCAGCAGCTTAATGTTATAATCACCAATATACAGATGAAGGAGATAAAGTCCAGTGAGCTCATCTATTAAGTGGTGAACCTAGGGTGTGGACCTGAGCTGGAAAGCCTGTGCTCTTTTACCCAACGCTGGTTCTCGTGTGCAAACAGAGATAATAATTTTGCTTTTTCTTGTAAAAATTCTCAAGGTATTGACATATTTTTCCCCCAAACTGAAAATATTTACTACTCTAGATATTATATGAGGCAATGTCACCCTCTACAAGTAATGAGGCTGTTGAGTTTCCCAAAAAGGACAGGGGACCAGGATATGAGTCCTGAAGTAATCAGTAATCACCTGTACTGCTGTGGCATGGATGGGTCACCCAACTTCTTTGGGCTTCTGTTTTCTCATTTTTTTTCATATTGAATAAGGGTATTCAATTAAATGAGCTACAAATTTCTCTCCTGCTCTATAATTCTTTGAATCTAATGAGTCCTTGAATAGGGTAGCCATAGGCACTTCTTTTTAGTATTATCAGGTAACATATAGGTTAAAAATAACTGAACAATTCTTTACAATAGAATCTAAACCTTAATACATCAAGTAAGTGGCATCACTTACTTATAGAAATAAGGTTAGATCGTTAATTCAAGTAAAGTATCTCTTGTCTCTTCATGTTTTTAAATTTTACTACTTTATTTTAGAGCCATATCGCAACTTACATCAGAAATGTATTCTTCATGTGGCCTATTTCAAAGAACCATACATTTTTTCCCTAAGGATCAGCATTGGTCTTGCTAAATGAATCTTTTCACATCATCACCAGGTTTACCAACTTGGTAAGACTTCCCTCCAAATTTCTACTCTAAAGTGAGATTAACTTTGTGTGTTACTTTCAGAGCCAGTTGCTCAGCTACAGTTCCACCATTTCAAATCATAAATCAAAACTGGATGGCCTGGAAAAAGAACTGAGTAACTTAAATCGTGAGTTTGAAACTTTGCAAGAAAAGGTAATGTGTTAGGTCAATAACATTAACTTTTTTGTTTTGCTTTCAGAATACTGTTAGTTTTTTCCTCCCATCAACTTACTTTGTTGCTTATCAATTTGTTTTTCATATAGGTTCAAATAAATTCCGGAAAAGCTCAAACATTATATAACAGTGTTGATCGGACAACCCAAAGCGCCAAAGAGCTGGACACGAAGATTAAAAATGTCATCTGGAATGTGCACAGTAAGAAGAGTTACTCAGCCCAATTAAACATCTTTTATATTACTTTGCAGCCTTTGCTGTACAAAGAAAAAGTTCAACATTATGAAAAATAACCTGTAGTGATACTAAAAAACCAATATGAACCCTCCATAAAAATCTCGGCCTTTTTTTTTTTTTAGTAGTCTGCTGGAGTCCAGAATTCCCAGTTTAATAAACTGCTTGATGTTTTCCAGTTCTTGTGAAGCAGATCTCTGGGACAGAAGGAGAAGGAAACAACTTGCCTTTGGGTGATTTTTCCAGAAAGCTGGCTGAAGCGGAGCGCATGTTGAGGGAACTGAGGAACCGCAACTTTGGGAAGAACCTGAGGGAAGCAGAAGCTGAAAAAAGAGAGGCTCAGCTTCGTAAGGACCCTCCCAAATTCTTGCATACAATCCGTTCTAATTGGTTTGAAATACAGTGTGCAGAGTGCAATATCTAGTCACCGGTGCCAGGTGGAGGGGCTCGTCTTTTCAGCGTATATTACTGATAGAGGATCCTGTGGTGAAAATAGGTAGCCCCTTCAGATTACTGAGAAGCCGTAGGACAGAACAACATTGTTTTTTAAATTTATTGAAGTATAGTTGATTTACAATGTTGTGTTAATTTCTGCTGTACAGCAAATTGATTTCAGTTATACATATATATATACATTCTTTTTCACGTTATTTTCCATTATGGTTTATCACAGGATATTGAATATAGTCACCTGTACTCTGCAGTAGAAGCTTGTTTATCCATCCTATGTATAATAGTTTACATCTACCAATCCCAGACTCTCAATCCTTCCCTCCCTCCCCACTCCTTGACAATCACAAGTCTCCTCTATGTCTGTGAGTCTGTTTCTTTTTCATAGATATGTTCATTTGTGTCATATTTTAGATTCCACATATAAGTGATATCATATGGTATTTGTCTTTGTTTGGCTTACTTCACTTAGTATGATCATTTCTAGGTCCATCCATATTGCTGCAAATGGCATTATTTCATTCTTTTTAAAGGCTGAGTAATATTCCATTTTATATACGCACCACATCTTCTTTATCCATAGAATAGAATATCTTACCATCATGCAAAAAAAAGTTTCTTCTTAGATATTAGACACTGATACCTCTTGTTCCTTTTTAACTGCATTTTCATTCTTCTTTCATTCATCTCCACTCAGCTCTCTCATATCATTTTTAATGGTCACCTTATCACCATTGAGCTTTTGAAATACATTGATATTAGCACTACTGTTACCTCCAAAAATGAATATACTAGAAATTAACTGAATATATCTAAAGGTTTGGGTTAGGGAAAAAGCCTCATTAGCTCAAACTGCAAGAAATAATAATTTGGTGTATATTTTCCAAATACTGACCTTTATTTTCCTTTATATTTTCCAAATACTGACCTTTATTCTCTAGTAAAATGATATATCAGTGGTTACAGATAGTAACTGTAACCACAGATACAGATAGTAGCAGTTCTCTTAGCATTTGTATTGTTTAAATTTAATATTAGCCTTGGCTTTTAGCTGCAAGGAGACAGTGTTAGTAGTAGAAGGAGCATGTGCTTTGTGCTCTGCAGGTCAAATTCAAGTCCCAAGGCTAAAACCTTGTCACCCAATTTCTCAGGCCATCCATTTTCCTATCTGAAACACGAGGATGATAATTACTGTTTTCATGTGGTTGTCATGAAAGTTAAATGAGACAGTGTGTGTATAACATAACATAAATGCTAGTTTCCTGTTCCCTTGCAAGTTCAAGGAAAACCATGAAGTGAGTAGAAACTCAATTCTCCTTCTGTAGTCTTTATAAGTTAGCTTCCAACGTACTCATCTCTCAAGTGGAAAACAAAAAGGTGATGTATTACAGTGCTGACTCGGATAAGGAGCTGGCTGGAAAACCACCAGGTGGAGAACAATGGGCTTGTTAAGAATATACGAGATTCTTTAAATGAATACGAAGCCAAACTCAGTGACCTCCGTGCCGCTCTACAGGAGGCCAGTACCCAAGCAAAGCAGGCCACCGGCCTCAACGGAGAAAACGAGAGGGCTTTGGAATCCATCAAGGTGAGGTCACAGTCAGAATCTGCATGGTTTGGTTAATGACAAGGATGAGGGAACAGGAATCTTTATCGTTAATAAAGTGGCAGAGCCAGGCAGCTGTCTGTACAGGAAGCCCTAATCAAATAGGAGTGAGGCATTAAATGCAAAATCAAAGTAGTTGCTACTCCTCAGCGGCCAGAAAAGTTTCTGAACTTAAACCACAGAGAAAGCAGAGCAAATCGCTTCACCCCCACCCCTGGCTGATAGAGTGCTGGACCAATAATGTTGCCAAATAGGTGAGAAATTAATATTGTTATAATTAATTCAAAGTGTACAATGTATGCTCTAAATAACTGACTTTTTGTGTCATATATGTGTGCCATATATTCATTATCAGAATCACCAGCAAAGGCATTTTAAGCCATTACTTGCTTTATAGGAAATAAGTCAAAATACAGGCCACATGCAGGAGTTGCAATGAGGATTTAAAGCTCGAATTCTATAGTGTGTATTTCAATGGTGAACACTGTAGGCTAAAACAACAACAAAAGTGTGAGGGGCTATGAAATGACAGTAAGATCAAAGTGGAATAACATAGGACTGAACATCCCCCCCCCCAAAAAAAAAAAACGCAAGAATTTCGTAAAAGACAATGACTAATATCTTCACAGATGGTAATATGGTTAGCTCCCAAAGCCTCTTCAGGTAGTAACACCTCTGTCGGAAGTCTCTGATTTTGCCAAGGGGAAGGGAGCAGGGTCCAATTTTACGGGTCCCTGAACTCTGGCAGCCTCCACCCTGGCATCCTAAAGTCCTGTGTGTTTCCTTATTGAAGTGTCCCAACATCTTCGTTGGGACCGGCATGTAGTGTGCTGATGGTCGGTGCTGATTTCCTTAGTTAAAATCCCTCGTTCTGATCCACTAGCCAGAGCTTAATTATATATCCACCTCATGGGCCTGGTTGACCCCAGTGTAGAAACCTTCTCCAATGTGACAACGATTGTTTCATTGGCATGTTGTCTGTGGAAACTATGACAACACACCTACACAACAAATTGAGCTGATGTCTCGTGGCTTTGGAGTTTCCTAGATGACCTTTAAGTGCAAGAAGACATTCTGACTCTGAAATTACTTCTATGCTGTTGTCCAATAAATATGCCTGTGCCTTCTGACAATATATCATGAAGCTCACAGACATTCTTTTTATTCTCTCCAGGGACAAGTTAAAGAAATGAATTCCCTCCAGAGTGACTTCACCAAGCATCTAGCCACTGCAGACTCTTCCTTACTGCAAACTAATGTTGCCTTGGAGCTGATGAGTAAAAGCCATGAGGTAGAGGCAAAACTTGTTCTCTAGAAAATCAAAAAGCATTTAAATTATGTTTCGAGGAAACTATGAGATCGGCTAAACAATTTTTTCTCCAATATATGTCTTTTAGGTGGAAGAAAATATACCAGAATGTTAAGAGTGGTTGTCCCTTGGGGGAGGGGTGAATGATGTATCTTCTTTATATCTTTCTCTATTATCTAATTTGCCTGCAGTGAGTGAATGCTACTTTTGTGATAACAAAAAAAAAATGTGGTGCTATTTTTAAAATATCATTTTCATCTATAAGATGAATAAGGTCTGAGGATCTAATGTAAAGCAATATGACTCTAGTTAATAACACTATATTGTATAATTGAAATTCGCTAAAAGAGAATTTAAATGTTCTCACCCCCACTCCCCAAAAAAGTTAAGAGGATAAAATATGAGCTGATTGATGTGTTAACTCAATGGGGGAATCCTTTCACAATGTATGCGTATATCAAATCATCACTTTGTGCACTTTAAATATCTTACAATCGTATGTCAATTTTACCTCAGTAAAGCTGAAAAACAATTAAAAAATAAAATAAAATATCAGGCATACATTATTAACAGAAGACATTTAGCACTGGTAAAAGATGGACAACATTTCTTAGCAGCCCATTGGTCATTTTGAAAATATCTTTTATTATCACTATTTCTAAATCAGAAAAAAGGTATTTTGGTTTAGTACAACTATACACTAATGATAATAATGAGCTTTTATAAAATCTATCGAAGTGGGTACCCACCATATGGAAAATGTTCAAAATGGTGGTAAAACTTGGGAGAACATTATCAGTGTCAATATCTCAAGTAACCAAGGAATAATTGGTGTGCTGAGTGGGCTCAGAAAACAGTTTCTCATTGTTGCTTCCTGGAAACGTCATTTACGACAGAGGTCAAGAAAATGGCATATACATGCTTTGCTTAAGTTGACACTACCTCTTGTTTACTTGGAAAATATAGGAATATGAAAAACTAGCTGTCACTTTAAATGAAGCAAGACACGAACTAAGCGACAAAGTGAGAGAACTTTCCAAATCGTCCAGTAAAGCATCCCTGGTGGGGGAGGCAGAGAAGCATGCGCAGTCTTTACAGGAGCTGGCAAGGCAGCTGGAGGAGTGAGTGGCCAGCCTGGCGAGTCTAACTGCAGGGGCCGCTGGAGCCTGGTGGGAAGGCCTCTCAGGGGGAGTGGGGTCTCCAGACCAGGGTGGAGGGTGGCACCCAGGGCCCAGGTCCGAACCCGACCAGCCGCAGGGACCTGATTCCCAGCTGCATCTTTGGGGCAGAGCTGCAGAGCCTGCAGCCCCAAGTCTCCATCTGTCAAATGAATCGGGAGGTTAGGGGGCTCAGCTGCAGGCAGGGGGGCTGCTGGAGCCCTCTCCTGTACCATTTTCTAGGATCAAGAGGAACACCAGTGGGGATGAGCTGGTACGCTGTGCCGTGGATGCTGCCACCGCCTATGAGAACATCCTCAATGCCATCAAAGCAGCCGAGGACGCAGCGGACAAGGCCACCAGCGCATCTGAGGCTGCCCTCCAGGTGAGCACCTGCACTGGTACCTTCTCTCCAGGCACTCTGGAGACGACTCATTTTCCTATCTTCTTTCTGTGTGCACCAAGGAATAGAAAAAAGCGTTGTTTTAGACCAGAATTTGTTATATAGAATAGACTCGAACTTGCTCTAGATATAAGTCATTTCTGTATATACTTGGCTGTTTGATAAATGTAGCCCACTTTTAAAAATCATTTGTAAAGCCAGATAGAAATCACACTGATTATTGATTGTGAACCATGAAAGTATTTTACCCTGCTTCTTACCAGGTATGTCTTTATGCTGGGACTGAGTATTGAGCATTAACATTTACCAAAGAAGAGAAATTTTTGTACACAATTTTATAACCATTTATTTCCTGCAACTTGTCTTACACCTGGGCATGTCTGTGGAGTCCTGTGGGATCTTAAATGCATCATATAGTATTCCTATGTCTAAAAATAAAGAACAAATTATTAACTATGAGAGAATTAGGGGACAGACCTCAGAAGGTTGAAGATTTTTATCTCCCGAAGATTAAAAGCCTAAAAACATTTTAGCTCTGTCCTCCATTATTGCAGAGGGTATTGTACAAGTGACAGTGAGAAAATGAGAAGGTGTCATACAATTTGTCATTATATCAGCAGAGATGGGTCCGCCTCCCCAAGCCACAGACATCTTCTTAGAGCCCTGACTGTATCTTTTAAGGAACAGTCTTTTTAAACCTCCTCCTTACCTTCTAACCTCATTCTTTAAAGATTAAAGATAAGGGCTTTGGGGTAGGATGAAAACTCTTACACTATATTTCCTAAGGTGTATCACATTTAAAGCTGATAAACACTTTGCTTTCAGACAGTGATAAAGGAAGATGTTCCGAGAAAAGCTAAAACCCTGAGTTCCAACAGCGATAAACTGTTAAATGAAGCCAAGATAACCCAGAAGAAGCTAGAGCAAGGTATTGAGGGTTAGGGTGGAGGCTGGGATAGTCAAAGAGTTGGAAACAACCTTTGAGACCAGGAGAGGCAGCCCTAGAAGCAAACGCACTTCTTGAATCTCAGTGTCCATGCAAATGATACTTTGCAAACTCATAGCTGGGATGTTCCTACCCAATATTCTAACATATACCAAATTAACTAGAACCTCATAAATCTAAGTAAATCTTGAGGCTGATAGGCCTGTTTCGGCCTGGCCTTGGGTTTGGGGGAGAGGATTCTTAGTTTAATCCCATGTGGACCCACATAGCATTGAGGTATGTACAGTGCTGCTTTCTTACTTAAGGCCCAGGTAATTAGTTTCAGGTCATTAGAGCAACTGCTTCAAAATTTCTTAAGCCCTAAAATCTTAGCAACTGAAAGTACCAAAAATCACTACCACTATGGAGCATGAAGATTTTTAAATTTTTGTCTTTGAACTTTTTCTACTTATTTAATTTGATTTTTTAAAAAATAATTAAACTGTCTCGATCTCACCAAATTCCTGTGTTCAGAAAATGCTGTGTCTTGATTTCCTCTGGTCTCCTGTGGTCATTCATAGCTGAGCAGCCATCCAAGCTCATAGCCCTCACTTACCTTCTTAATCCTTTCAAAGCAGTTAGATGCCTTCTACCAGTAAATAAATACATTTATTTATTTATCTTTTTACATTTTTAAAAATTAAAATGAAAAATAAATGTGAAAACAGGAAAAAGAAAATACAAAACAATATGTAGTCAGTTGCCTAGCAAATTTCAAAAATTAAAATTTCCTGGTATGACATCTGCTCTCTTTATAAAATTTGAGCTAAGAGGTGAAGATATGCGTTTTTAAAAGGATTAGGATACTGGACTAGGGAAGTCCGCCAGGGGGCGGCCCAGTGGTTGAGAATCTGCCTGCCAATGCAGGGGACACGGGTTCGAGCCCTGGTCCAGGAAGATCCCACATGCTACGGAGCAACTAAGCCAATGTGCCACAACTACTGAGCCTGTGCTCTAGAGC
This sequence comes from Lipotes vexillifer, assembly GCF_000442215.2. Taxonomy (NCBI): domain Eukaryota; kingdom Metazoa; phylum Chordata; class Mammalia; order Artiodactyla; family Lipotidae; genus Lipotes; species Lipotes vexillifer. Next base: position 1,749,728 of record NW_006773947.1, on the reverse strand, counting down.
CCACGAGCTACAACTACTGAGCCCGCATGCCACAACTACTGAAGCCCGCGTGCCTAGAGCCCGTGCTCCACAACAAGAGAAGCCACTGCAGTGAGAAGACCGCTCACCGCAACGAAGAGTAGCCCCCCCTCGCTGCAACTAGAGAAAGCCCACGGGCAGCAACGAAGTCCCAACTCAGCCAATAAATGAATGAATGAATGCATGAATGCATACATGCATGCATATGAACTTAAAAAAAAAAGGATTAGGATACTAACTACATTGTTATTTAAACCAGTCCTGGAATGACAGTTTAAGGCATATATCGTCAACTTGATCTTAAAGCATTCACTGGTCATTTTCCATGACCTCAAAGTGGCAATATTATCAGCTAGGAATGTCTATGAACTCTGTTCCTTTCACTAAATGTCCTTAAATTTGTTTGGAAATGAGCAGAAACAATTCCTACTGTGTGTGTGAGTTTGCTTCAGTGAGGCTCTCTTAACAACACTCCTTTACTGTACTTTTGACTGAAGGGGCATCCCTTATGCATTATTCATTCATTTGTTCATTCAGTCGTTTGTTCCATAAATACATACTAATATTAAGCCTCAGTGGGTGCCAGACATGGCACTATGTGCTGGGACACAGCAGCGAACAAGACAGACACATCCCTTTTCTTTGCTAAGCAGAGACTTTCGCCCTGAGCAGAGCGGAAGTTAAGCCTCCCTCTGAGTTATTACGCCTCTCCCTTTCCTCACGTGCATTTCCAAGGAGCCTGGTAACACAGGCTCTATATGCTCCTGGCCTCTGTAACTGGAGGACCTGTGGGTCTAGGTGCATGCAGTGGGCATCTCGGGGATGACTGCTAAGATGCAGGTCTGCTCAATGCTGTGCAGACCTTGGCTACTTCAGGGGTCACCAATACCCACGGAGGATCAAGATCTTTAGGGTAATTGCCTCTTGCTGCTTTATTTTATTTTAGAAATCAGTCCGGCTCTCAACAACCTGCAGCAAACTCTGAAAATTGTGACCGTTCAGAAAGGGCTGGTAGACACCAATCTCACGACCATCCGCGATGATCTTCGTGGGATACAGAGAGGTCAGCAGCTCCCTAACCCACTGGACTTGGCTTCTTTTGTCAAACATTTTAGATACTTACCCCTGCCTGTTTATGTGTGCATTAGATGACATCGATGGTATAATCAATAATGCAAAGAGCATGGTCAGAAATGCCAACGACATCACAAATGATGTTCTAGATGGGCTCAACCCCATTCAGGCAGACGTGGAAAGAATTAAGGATACCTATGGGAGCACCGGGAGTGAAGACTTCGACAAGGCTCTCACTGATGCAGATAATTCAGGTAGCAGACATTCTCTGCCCAGGACATATTATCCATTTTCTCCATCAGTATGAGCTTTGGTCAGTTTTAATTTTTCCCTGGTAAAGTCTGATCTTAGAAATTAAAATATTAAAAACAACTTCACATAATCCATTCAAAGAGTATGGCTATTCTGTTAGTTAAAAGGACCAAGTAGGATTTTTTAAAAAAATCCATGAACATTGCTATTGATTTTCCCTTTTATAGAGTGGAGATATAGGTCCCTGAATCATGAGGAATTGAATTATTATTAATATTAAGGATCAAAAAGCAAAGATTTATTTTTTTATAGTGGTCAAGAAAGATAATTTGATATCTAGATTGCAGAATAAGATCCATGATGTATTTATATAGAAATATGTATAATATGTATTTCTATAATATAGAAACTGTATTACCTGATTCTGAGTCATCCTGTCCAACGTTTGGGACCCAGACATACCACTTGACAAGTACTATCAATGAGAACATCTGTATTTAACCTTTTCTCAACTCACAATGATAAATTTCTGTTTTGTAATCTCACCAACAGTAAAGAAATTAACCAACAAACTGCCTGATCTTTTGAGCAAGATTGAAAGTATCAACCAACAGCTGTTGCCACTGGGCAACATCTCTGACAACATGGACCGCATACGGGAGCTAATTCAGCAGGCCAGAGATGCTGCGAATAAGGTGGGTGTGTCCCCACATTGCCAGGCACCAAGGCTCATTCTTTGATAAGTTACTCCATTCATTAGGAAAGGAAAGGTGTCTATGTACTCAAGAACTGGTTGTCTTTCTTTCTTTCTATTTATTTATTTTTTGGCTGTGTTGCGTCTTTGTTGCTGTGCGCAAGCTTTCTCTAGTTGAGGCGAGCGGGGGCCACTCTTTGTTGCGGTGCATGAGCTTCTTATTGTGGTGGCTTCTCTCGTTGCGGAGCATGGGCTCTAGGCGCACGTGCTTCAGTAGCTGTGGTGCGTGGGCTCGGTAGTTGCGGCTCACCGGCTCTAGAGCACATGCTCAGTAGTTGTGGTGTACAGGCTTAGTTGCTCCGCAGCATGTGGGATCTTCCCGGACCAGGAATCGAACCTGTGTCCCCTGCATTGGCAGGCAGATTCTCAACCACTGTGCCCAAGTCCCCTGGTTGTCTTTCTTGCCATAATTCTTTGGTTGCTCCCAATGTGCAAGTTCATTTCCTCCTGTCATCCTTCAAAAGTACACATCATCTTCATCCCTTAGATGATCTGGTACATCAGGGACCTGGAGCAGTTTCCTTCTCACTGACTCATGCAGACAGGAAGCAGGATTCTCCACCAGGCTCCAGTTGGTAAAGTGTTATTGCAAGTTCGAGTAAGGGTTCTGTGATTGGAATGTGCAGATATGATACTGAACAAGACCTACCTTCTCATTTTAACTTGGAAGTTGTAGAATCCACTTTTATTGAGGATGGAGGAATGGTTCCTACCAACATGAGCAGTGTTCTGAATAGGAGATTACAGCAATTTTCCTTCATTGGAAAATTCCATCAACCTTTCTAATTTTAATCTGACATTATTTACTTGAATTCCTTATGCTTCTCCCTCACAATTCGTTTTATCCTAAAATAATGTAAATGAAATATCTTGTATTTTTCAGCCACCTCCCTATGAGATATTTGGAGATAGAGAGTTGGAAAGCCAAGTCAGAATATCACTGCCCTGGAGGCACCATGGTTGATTTCCAGGCTCAATATTACGTCTTTTGAGCCTCAAAATCTGCCTTTTCTTTTAGGAAAGAGAATGACTCCCAGCACAAAATTTTTAGCAGAAAAACAAAGAACCTAGGCACAGTTTGGCAGAAACTACCCTCTTCATACCCATACACATCTTATAAAAAGCAAATGAAAAAGCATGTTTCTAGCTTTTGCCCTTCTATGTTCATTCACTAATTTACTGAACATAATTTGAAGTGTGTAAATAGCACAGTGGCTTAGAACTGGTTAACCAAGGC
>NW_006773947.1:1744974-1746383 GCF_000442215.2 Lipotes vexillifer | reverse complement strand
ATTTTTTTTTATTTTTTTTATTTTATTTTATTTTTTTCTTGCGTTATGCGGGCCTCTCACTGTCGTGGCCTCTCCCATTTGCGGAGCACAGGCTCCGGACGCGCAGGCTCAGTGGCCATGGCTCACGGGCCCAGCCGCTCCGCGGCATGTGGGATTTTCCCGAAACGGGGCACGAACCCGCGTCTCCTGCATCGGCAGGCGGACTCTCAAGCACTGCGCCACCAGGGAAGCCCAGACTGCCTTGTTTTGATCTCTGCTCTGTCACTTATGAAAATAGGACTAGTTACAGTTTATAGATAAATGATATTTAGTAAAAATATTAAAACACACATGAGAAGCTGGGCATGGGAATCCAAATCCAGCGTAGTGGTGACCTCTGAGAAGGGAGAGCAGACTGGGAAGAGGGTGGGATACATGGTGGGATTCAGTCATAGCAGTAATGCTTAATTTCTTAAGAAGGTCATGCATATGCAGGTATAGTCTCTTATTTTGTGTTCATAAAATGTTTTCTTTTTTTTTTTGAATTTTATTTTATTTATTTTTTTATACAGCAGGTTCTTATTAGTTATCAATTTTATACATATTAGTGTATATATGTCAATCCTAATCTCCCAATTCATCACACCACCCCCACCACTTTCCCCCCTTGGTGTCCATACGTTTGTTCTCTACATCTGTGTTTCTATTTCTGCTCTGCAAATGGGTTCATCTGTACCATTTTTCTAGGTTGCACATATATGTGTTAATATACGATATTTGTTTTTCTCTTTCTGACTTACTTCACTCTGTATGACAGTCTCTAGATCCAGCCACATCTCTACAAATAACCCAGTTTCGTTCCTTTTTATGGCTGAGTAATATTCCATTGTATATATGTACCACAACTTCTTTATCCATTCATCTGTCGATGGACATTGAGGTTGCTTCCATGACCTGGCTATTGTAAATAGTGCTGCAGTGAACATTGGGGTGCATGTGTCTTTTTGAATTATGGTTTTCTCTGCATATATGCCCAGTAGTGGGATTGCTGGGTCATAAGGTAATTCTATTTTTAGTTTTTTAAAGAACCTCCATACTGTTCTCCATAGTGGCTGTATCAATTTACATTCCCACCAACAGCACAAGAGTGTTCCCGTTTCTCCACACCCTCTCCAGCATTTGTTGTTTGTAGATTTTCTGATGATGCCCATTCTAACTGGTGTGAGGTGATACCTCATTGTAGTTTTGATTTGCATTTCTCTAATAATTAGTGATGTTGAGCAGCTTTTCAAGTGCTTCTTGGCCATCTGTATGTCTTCTTTGGAGAAATGTCTATTTAGGTCTTCTGCCCATTTTTGGATTGGGTTGTTTGTTTTTTTAATATTGAGCTGTATGAGCTGTTTATATATTTTGGAGATTAATCCTCTGTC
>NW_006773947.1:1726918-1743929 GCF_000442215.2 Lipotes vexillifer | reverse complement strand
TTTGGGAGTGTTCCTTCCTCTGCAGTTTTTTGGAAGAGTTTGAGAAGGATGGGTGTTGGCTCTTCTCTAAATGTTTGATAGAATTCACCTGTGAAGCCTTCTGGTCCTGGACTTTTGTTTGTTGGAAGATTTTTAATCACAGTTTCAATTTCATTACTTGTGATTGGTCTGTTCATATTTTCTGTTTCTTCCTGGTTAGTCTTGGAAGGTTATACCTTTCTAAGAATTTGTCCATTTCTTCCAGGTTGTCCATTTTATTGGCATAGGGTTGCTTGTAGTAGTCTCTTAGGATGCTTTGTATTTCTGTGGTGTCTGTTGTAACTTCTCCTTTTTCATTTCTAATTTTATTGATTTGAGTCCTCTCCCTCTTTTTCTTGATGAGTCTGGCTAATGGTTTATCAATTTTGTTTATCTTCTCAAAGAACCAGCTTTTAGTTTTATTGATCTTTGCTGTTGTTTTCTTTGTTTCTATTTCATTTATTTCTGCTCTGATCTTTATGGTTTCTTTCCTTCTACTAACTTTGGGTTTTGTTTGTTCTCCTTTCCCTAGTTCCTTTAGGTGTAAGGTTAGATTGTTTGTTTGAGATTTTTCTTGTGTCTTGAGGTAGGCTTGTATTGCTATAAACTTTCCTCTTAGAACTGCTTTTGCTGCATCCCATAGGCTTTGGATCATTGTGTTTTCATTGTAATTTGTCTCTAGGTATTTTTTGATTCCCTCTTTGATTTCCTCAGTGATCTCTTGGTTATTTAGTAATGTATTGTTTAGCCTCCATGTGTTTGTGCTTTTTACATTTTTTTCCCTGTAATTGATTTCTAATCTCATAGTGTTGTGGTCAGAAAAGATGCTTGATATGATTTCAATGTTCTTAAATTTACTGAGGCTTGATTTGTGACCCAAGCTGTGAACTATCCTGGAGAATGTTCCGTGCACACTTGAGAAGAAAGTGTAATCTGCTGTTTTTGGATGGAATGTCCTATAAATATCAATTAAATCTATCTGGTCTGTTGTGTCATTTAAAGCTTGTGTTTCCTTATTAATTTTCTGTTTGGGTGATCTGTCCATTGGTGTAATGAGATGTTAAAGTCCCCCGCTATTAATCTGTTACTGTCGATTTCCTCTTTTAGAGCTCTTAGCAGTTGCCTTATGTATTGAGGTGCTCCTATGTTGGGTGCATATATATTCATAATTGTTATATCTTCTTCTTGGATTGATCCCTTGATCATTATGTAGTGTCCTTCCTTGTCTCATAACATTCTTTATTTTAAGGTCTATTTTATCTGATATGAGTATTGCTACTCCAGCTTTCTTTTGATTTCCATTTGCATGGAATATCTTTTTCCATCCCCTCACTTTCAGTCTGTATGTGTCCCTGGGTCTGAAGTGGGTCTCTTGTAGACAGCATATATATGGGTCTTGTCTTTGTATGCATTCAGCAAGCCTGTGTCTTTTGGTTGGAGCATTTAATCAATTCACGTTTAAGGTAATTATTGATATGTGTGTTCCTATTACCATTTTCTTAATTGTTATGGGTTTGTTTTTGTAGGTCCTTTTCTTCTGTTGTGTTTCCCACTTAGAGAAGTTCCTTTAGCATTTGTTGTAGAGCTGGTTTGGTGGTGCTGAATTCTCTTAGCTTTTGCTTGTCTGTAAAGCTTTTGGATTCTCTGTCAAATCTGAATGAGATCCTTGCCAAGTAGAGTAATCTTGGTTGTAGGTTCTTCCCTTTCATCACTTTAAATATATCATGCCACTCCCTTCTGGCTTGTAGAGTTTCTGCTGAGAAATCAGCTGTTAAGCTTATGGGAATTCCCTTGTATGTTATTTGTCTATTTTCCCTTGTTACTTTCAATAATTTTTCTTTCTCTTTAATTTTTGTCAATTTGATTATTATGTGTCTCAGCATGTTTCTCCTTGGGTTTATCCTGCATGGGACTCTCTGCGCTTCCTGGACTTGGGTGGCTATTTCCTTGCCCATGTTAGGGAAGTTTTCAATTATAATCTCTTCAAATATTTTCTCGGGTTCTTTCTCTCTCTTTTCTCCTTCTGGGACCCCTATAATGCAAATGTTGTTGCATTTAATGTTGTCCCAGAAGTCTCTTAGGCTGTCTTCATTTCTTTTCATTCTTTTTTCTTTATTCTGTTCCGTGGCAGTGGATTTCACCATTCTGTCTTCCAGGTCACTTGTCCGTTCTTCTGCCTCAGTTATTCTGCTGTTGATTCCTTCTAGTGTATTTTTCATTTCAGTGATTGTTTTGTTCATCTCTGTTTGTTTGTTCTTTAATTTTTCTGGGTATTTATTCTTTAATTCTTCCAGGTCTTTGTTAAACATTTCTTGCGTCTTCTCGATCTTTGCCTGCATTGTTTTTCCAAGGTCCTGGATCATCTTCACTGTCATTATTCTGAATTCTTTTTCTGGAAGGTTGCCTATCTCCACTTCATTTAGTTGTTTATCTGGGGTTTTATCTTGTTCCTTTATCTGGTACATAGCCCTCTGCCTTTTCATCTTGTCTATCTTTCTGTGAATGTGGTTTTTGCTCCACAGGCTGCAGGATTGTAGTTCTTCTTGCTCCTGCTGTCTGCCCTCTGGTGGATGAGGCTATCTAAGAGGCTTGCCCATAAAATGTTTTCTTAATTAAATTTTTTTTTAATGAGTAGGAGTTTTCCAGGTGACAAAAAGCAGAAGGGCATGAACAGACTCAGGATGTGTGGGGTATATGGAGGGTAGAGGGCTAGTAGAAGAGAAGGGCATAAAATGAGCCTGTGAGTGTAGGGGAGGGGAGCTCCATCAGTCATGGGCACCTTGGAGAGACTACAGCTCATGCATCACTAAGACCCCCTGCCTGATGCCTTGCGTATACAAGGTCCTCCATCAATACTTAAATGCTTGGGAGATAAAATGTAGAGTTGGTGTAAGTATCATTCCTAGAGTTATTCTTTAGATCGTTAGAGAATATTTATTTTCTGTGTTTTTAATGCAGAGCTACCCAAGGGGGTCCAAAGACCAGAGCTAGTCAGAGAACTTTTATTACTGCTCCGTTATATATAAGTACACAATTGAGAGTAAATGTTTAGAAACTTTCAATAATTTGAATCGCTTCAACATCCAAGCATGGGATCAGTGGATGTGTATTTTGCATACCTCCTTTATTTCATTTTTTAGTAATTTAATTTCTCATATATTTTATAAAAGTATTGATCCAGGGAAGAGTAGAGGGAAAAAAATAGTCCTTCACCCTGAGTTTAAGACACATACTCTAGAGAACCCTGATGCACATATTTTTAAGGACTGAATGCCTGTAATAAATGCAGATATAACATGTAATATGTTAATGGCGAATGATTCCTTAAAGAGTTCTTTTTTTAAAAAAATAGTTTTGATGTATTGTACATCTCCTCTATGCCAGGCATCATGCTAAGTGCTTCCATATATGTTAGCTCATTTGCACAAAAACCTTCTAGTCTTGGAATAATAATAGTAATTATTATATTTATATAATATTAATCTTATATATTAATAAGGCTATAATACCTATTAGTAAGCTAATATAATATTAATATCATAACCCTATTATTAATAATACTTTGCATATAATGTAGGGTTTTTTTTTGTTTTTTTTTTTGCGGTATGCGGGCCTCTCACTGTTGTGGCCTCTCCCATTGCGGAGCACAGGCTCCGGACGCGCAGGCCCAGCGGCCATGGCTCACAGGCCCAGCCGCTCCGCGGCACGTGGGATCCTCCCAGACCCGGTCACGATCCCGCGTCCCCTGCATCGGCAGGTGGACTCTCAACCACCGCGCCACCAGGGAAACCCATATATAATGTAGTTTTATATTATACTATAATATATAATAATATTAATAATAGGATTATAATATTAATATGATATTAACCCTATTAATATGTATTATAACCCTATAAATATAATACCCTATATTACAATAATATATTATCTAAAGCCCATATTATTCTGTATATTAATGTATTATATTATTATTATGATAGAAATATTTTAACAGTAGGGTTAATACAAATTAATATTATAGCCATCATAGTGACAATAATTTATTATGATGATTACTGTTGCTGGTACAGAGGACTAAACGCGCTTCCCAAAGCCCCTCGGCTGAGGCAGGAAGAACACAAATGCTTTATTCCACATGCAGCTGAGTGTAGACTCCAGGCCTAGGAGGCATCCACACTCCTTTGCTCCCTATCATAGCAACTTGGGAGCAGCTACGCAGCCACAAGCCACCACCTTGAGCACCCTCACCTTCCTCATCTGGAACAGCTAACACCCTGGATCTTGTCCCTCGCAGGTCTCCATCCCCATGAGGTTCAACGGTAAATCTGGAGTGGAAGTGCGGCTGCCAAATGACCTGGAGGATTTGAAAGGATACACATCTCTTTCTTTGTTTCTCCAAAGACCTGAATCAACAGAAAGTGGGGGGACCGAGAATATGTTTGTGATGTACCTCGGAAATAAAGATGTAAGTATTGCTTTGACGTTCCTCTTGTTTTTAAAACAGAATATGGTTTTTGAGATGCGTGACGCATCTGTGTCACTGCCATTGACACAGCAGGAGGAAATGCCGTCGCCTCTGATGGCTCCACAGGGGGATCTCCCATCAATTACCGATTGTCCTTGGCTGGGGGATCGAGAGGCCTGGCCTGATGGGCCTGGCATGTGGGCACACATGTGTGTACACGTGAGCACGTCCACACCTGGGGTTGAAGATCAGCACCCGTCCCCTTACTACCAGGGCTGCAGTACCAAGGCTTCATGGAGATCGGAGTAGTTCTTCCTCATAGCGCTGGACCCTGTCCTCTTCTCAGGGTGCCCAGCCGCAGACCCTTCCACGTGTCTGGGGTGGTGACCATCTGTGAATGAGGCCTGGAGTGAAATGCAGCCTCTCCTGCCTCATTAGTAAGAAATACAGTTGCCCCATCTCTATAATTCTAAATTCTTTAAACCACCACTGTTACAGGCATTTCAAATAGTTTATTTTAGCTTTTAATCCCTCCTCTTAAAATACATCTATTCCACCTAAGTGTTAGAGGGAAAGGTAATCACTGACTAGGTTATTCTACATGATTGGAAAAGAAATTCCTGAAACATGGTTCTCAGAAATTCTAGGCGATTAGGAAATGGTTGGCTGTCACTGTGGACTTCGTATTTAAGAATTCCTAAAATCAGCACTATTACTTGTCACTCGTTCATGCTTCAAGGTAGTGGGACTTTATTTGTAACTTTCTTATCACATGACTTTTTGCTTCGTATTATGGCAAAATGCACATGACTCTGCTCCTTCAGCAAATTTATACCATATACCTACTAGGTACCATACCCTGTATTTATGATAAACAAAAATTTGTTTCCTGAATGTACTTAATATACACTTAAAACAGGTTAAAATGGTAAATTTCATGTTGTTATATATTTTACCACAGTTTTCAGAAATTTGTTTTTACCTAAGGTGCTCACATTCTAACAGGGAAGTAAGGTACATACGTCGCTGATTGTGATAACACAGGGTGAACAGGCATGCCCAGAGTGTTGAGGGGACCTTATATGGGGCAGGAATAATGTAAATGGTTTATCTCCCTTACCAGAACAAAATCGAATGGAGGCCTGAACCCGTATATGGTTCAGCTTTATGTCAGGTGCTTGGCAAATATTTGCAGATTGAGAGAATGGAGGAGTGGATAAATGAGTGCCCTCATGATAATGAGAGCAAAAACAGCGCAGACATTGTTAATTAACTGTGCTGTCTGTATTATCTTATACCAGGATGCGCCTCATTCATTCTGTCTGCCCAGGGTGAACTGAATGAAAGCTGTTAGTTATTAGAAATGCGCTCTCTTGGGATGGGAAGTTGAGAGAATTCAGTATGTGAAGGGCTCTGAGGTGGCTTTTTTGTCTCCAGGCCTCCAAGGACTACATAGGCATGGCAGTCATAGATGGCCAGCTCACGAGCGTCTACAACCTGGGAGAACACGAGGCTGAACTCCAAGTGGGCCAGACCTTGACCAGGAGCGAAACTCAGGAGGCAGTTATGGACCGGGTGAAATTCCAGAGGTGCGAGTCTGATTGATTACTGCTCTTTGTTAATCTGGCCTACACTCGCCAAACTTTCATTGTATGCATTGCTGAACCCCATTTTAAGTATTTTGGCTTTGATTTCTTTCATCTTCTCATACATTTTTATATAACTTTATTATCTAATTTATTTTTAAACAGAATTTATCAGTTTGCAAGGCTTAATTACACCCGAAAAGCCACATCCAGTAAGCCAGAAACACCTCAATTCCATGACATGGATAGTGGGGATAGCAACACGCTCCTCGATTTGGATCCTGAAAATGTTGTATTTTATGTTGGAGGTTACCCATCTGATTTTAGAGTAAGTGTGAATGTTTTTTCACGGAATGAAAACATTTAAAATTTAATTTGGCATAATGATGTTTTAATCAGTTATATACAAAATGGATTTAACTATGTATTCTTACAGGATATCCAGTGACAATGGCTAACACTCATTGAGTTCTTTTATGTGCAGTGATCTAGGCTTAAGTATATTAATTTAAACAAGCATCACTATCATTCCTATTTCACAGATGAGGAAACTGAAACAGAGAGGTTGAATAACCTGCCCAAGATCAAACAGCTAGAAAATAGCAAAGCCAGAGTATCTGGCTCTAGGGTCCCCATGCTTACCCCCTATGTTATGTTGATGGTTAAAAGTGATAGAGTTGGGCTTCCCTGGTGGCACAGTGGTTGAGAATCCGCCTGTCGATGCGGGGGACACGGGTTCGAGCCCCGGTCTGGGAGGATCCCACATGTCGCGGAGCAACTGGGCCCATGAGCCACAACTGCTGAGCCTGCGCGTCTGGAGCCTGTGCTCCGCAACGGGAGGGGCCGCGACAGTCAGAGGCCCGGGCACCGTGATGAAGAGTGGCCCCTGCTCGCCGCAACTAGGGAAAGCCCTCGCGCAGAAACGAAGACCCAACGTAGCAAAAATAAATAAATAAATAAATAAACTCCTACCCCCAACATCTTCTTAAAAAAAAAAAAAAAAAGGGGATAGAGTTATACTGTTTCCTGGTCAGCCTTTTCATTCTCCTTTGTTCAATTAGTGGAAGATTTTTTTGGTTTTGTTTTTTTTAGCTTCCTAGTAGACTGAGATTCCCTCCATACAGAGGTTGTATTGAATTAGATGACCTCAATGAAAATGTTCTGAGCTTGTACAACTTCAAAAAGGCTTTCAATCTCAACACGACAAAAGTGGAGCCTTGTAGAAGGTAAGTAAAACCTGTAAGCTGGTGTCTCTTTGTGATCTCGGTAGCTTGCAGTTATACTACATAAAATATGTGTAATTGTTATTTAAGGAATATAAATTAAATAAGAAAAAGTCTTTTCCTTACTTGTATAAAATATTAGATTATAGAATTTTCTCGATTTTGAAAAACTAAATCTTTCTTCAATTTTTGGTACCTCCTACCACAAAATATTCAGCATAGTTGGTACCTGATTTAGGCACAGACTATTTATTTACTGTAAACTTCAAAAAAAAAAAAATCGTGGTCCATAAAGTACACCATGACTTTGGCATATGAACCTATTTGAAAGTTGCTGCCTTGAGCTCCTGACCTACCCTATAGTTTAAAAGATTTGGAAGATTCTAATACGAGACAGACTTGAGTATTTACTACTCAGAACAAAATTATATTTCAAGTTAATAATTTCTTATATTGCAAGATCTTCAGCTGCTGGGCCACATCTTCCTAAGTAGACATTTTCAAAAGGGAATCCTGAATAGTATCTCTAGGGTTGAGCTAGGGTTTGATCATCATAGAGTGTTAAGGGCACATCCAGGAGAAATAGCGGGCTGTGGTGACCTAAATGGGAAGGAAATCCAAAAAAGAGGGAATATATGTATATGTATAGCTGATTCACTTTGCTGTACAGTAGAAACTGACACAACATTGTAAAGCAACTATACTCCAACAAAAATTTTAAAAAAAAGATGTTTCCTCTTCCTTAACAAAATCATGACAACTCGATTGCATGGGCTTTGCTCCCTTTTTCCTCTCGTATTAATAAGAATACTTTCCTGGCAGTCCTTTGCTGCTGTGTTCTAACTTACGATGATTGGTGTTCACAGGAGAAAGGAAGAATCAGACAAAAATTATTTTGAAGGTACAGGCTATGCTCGAGTTCCAACTCAACCAAATGCTCCCTTCCCAACCTTTAGACAGATAATTCAGACCACCGTGGATAGAGGTTTGCTGTTCTTTGCAGAAAACCAGGTAATCTATAACAAGCATCCAAATACTACCAGATATGTCCATTCCTTTGAGCAATTTGGGGGTAACTGGGTTATTACAAACAACCAACGGATCTGAAAAACAATGTGCAAATGTTAGCTGCATTCTTTCCCTTGGCCCAATTCTACTTTCTTTGCCTGTGCGAGTGTGTGTTTTAGTAAGGCAAGTAATCCGTAATTTGAGAAGATGCCACCAAAATGTGGGAGAAATTGCCCCTTTCCCATTCTTTTGTGTTGTCAGTTTTATTCTTTGAAAACTACTATCTGCCTAGTAATCTGCTTATTTTCTGCCTAAAAAAACCGTTAAGACCTCCTGGGGTCTCTGAAAGCTAGACTGTTTGACCTCCTGCTGTTTGATTCTTGGTCGGGCTGTTTCCAGACTGTATGGGATTTTGTCTCTGTCTGACCCTTAACTTGCCAGGTCTAGGAAGCGTCTCTGTTTTCAAGCAGCTGAGGTTCCTAGAGGCCATACTTAAGTCTCCTAGTTTAGAAAGGGCCAAAAGTGACCATCTATGAGTGATCGTCAGCGCCATCTGCTGGTAGATGGTGCCGGACTTAACCTCTCCTGAGAGCAGAGTGCTTCTGTAGCTGCTGCGTAGGTAGTACTCGTGGAGAAATGTGGATCAGCCCGTGGGATCTCCCGTCTGAGAATGTAGGATTGATATGGAGCTTGGGATTTTACCAGACCCTTCTGTGTGCAGGGTAGGGACACAGACCTGGTCCAGCTCTCCTCTCTGGGGTTGGTCTGGACCCCTCAGGAGATTCCAAGGCTGAACCAGTTCTGATGGTTTGGGGAGGTCCTGACCTGCCTGAAGAATGCAGAGAGCTGAGCAGTCACACAGCATCTTCAGAGCAAGGCAGTTGTTTTCCAGAACAAGGTCTTCTTTGTATTACATTTCGAAGTTCTGGGAGACTAAGAACCAGAAATACTACTTATAGTAGAAGAAAACTTATGAAATGCCATTAGTAACCAGATAAGAGAAAATTATCTCCAGTGCTTAAGTAGTGTTAAGTAGGTTGCTATTCTGTTATTTATGAGTGTGATGAACCCTCACTGGCTTCTAAGAGCAAGGTTTAGGATCCAGATAAGGACTGATTTTCCTTTTAGGTAAGGACTCTGGAAGTAGACTTCAAAGAGAGTTTCATTAGGAAACTGTGTAAGAGCCAACTTTCAAGTCCTATACCAGACATTCCCCAGCTTACCTTTCCACTAAGGAAATGGTTGGCTCAAGTATGTGCCTTATACCATGATGGCGATGCAATTATGACCCCTAGTAGGTTTGTGGCTGGCTCAGCAAGGTGATTAGTGACGAGAGAGAGAGAGAAAAAGAAGAAGAGAACAGGGTGAAGGGCAGAGAGACAGGCTTGGGAGTCATGTAGAACATAAGTTCTGTTAGAGATATTCTGAATTTGAGATATCTGTGAGGCATGCAAGCAATAGCAATTAGGCAATCAGACGTACAGACCTGGCCCTGAAAAGACAGGTCTAGGCTGGAGAAAAATATTTGGGCTCATGAGCACACCTGAATTGGAACCACAGAAGTGACTGTGATTGCCAAGGCAAAGAGAGTAGTGGGAGGGAAGAGGCCCTATTTGGGGTCCCCAAGCAACACTTAAGTGAAAGCTAGAGGAGACATAGGAATATGTCAGAAAACACATGGCGGAAAATGTTTGGAGTTTGAGGAAGACCCTACCTCTCTCCAACAGGTAGCAGTCATATTTTCAAATGATATTAATGATCTGTAGCTTTTCAGTTTCCATTTTTACATGCTGGTTATAGATTGTTATAAAACAAAATCATGACAATAGCTAGCATTTATTGTTTCCTTCCTGTGTGCCAACCACTGTATATGACGTTTAACATGATTTGCAAGATTTAACCGTCATACCCGTCCTCGGAGCTGGATATTACAGCACTATTGTTCCTTCGGACTAAGGAGGCAGCTGAGGCTGAGAGCAGTCTGGAATTTGAGAGCATCCCTGGTTCCAGCGTTCTAGCTCTTCCCGAGTCTTATGGTAATCTACATTGTTTTCGTGCTCTAGGATTGCTTCATATCTCTAAATATAGAAGATGGCAGTCTCATGGTGCGATACAAACTGAATTCAGAGCAACCAAAAGAAAAAGGAATTAGAGGCATCGTAAACGACGGGAAAGATCATTTGGTATATCCTTCGAGTCTGTTTATTTGCATTGTTAAATGTTCTCAGTCCTTTAAGTCAGTGCTCAGAACCCTTTTCTATTACCAGATGAACTTATAGTTATTAACTGAGAGACACGTCCTTTTAAAATCTGAACATTTTGGGTATGAAATATGTAACATCATCTGTGTGGCACAGATAAAACATGATTAATTTCAAATGCAAACATTTTGGGAATTCCCTGGTGGTCCAGTGGTTAGGACTCTGCGCTTTCACTGCCGAGGGCACAGTTTTGATCCCTGGTCAAAGAACTAAGATCCCGCAAGCTGCATGGCACAGCCAAAAATAACAAAATTTTTTTAAAAAAGCAAACATTTCTATTTAAGTGTTTTAATAGTATAATTTTATGCAAATGAGCTACTGCTCAGAGCCCATGTATATATACCATGTATATAAATGAACCTGAAGGAAGGCAAACACATAATAGCTCTGAACCACTGTGAATAGGATTCTTTTATTTCTCATTGCTTGCTGATTCATCTCTCCTTTATTTCAGATTCTGATCAAAATTGCAAAAGCCCAAAAACTTATGTGGATAAACGAGCCTTCTCAAAGCATTGAAGTTGAAGGTGATATACTTGATTTCAGCACATATTATCTGGGAGGAATTCCAATTTCAGTCAGGGAAAGGTAAGATGATTTTTTTTCTTTTAAAGAAGCATATCGCCTCTCTTAAGAGTTATGATTGCTACTGATTAGTCTATGTTTCTTTTATTTTAAGTAGATTTTATTTATTTATTTTTGGCTGCGTTGGGTCTTCGTTGCTGTGTGCAGGCTTTCTCTAGTTGCGGCGAGCGGGGGCTACTCTTTCTTGCGGTGCGCAGGCTTCTCATCGTGGTGGCTTCTCTTGCTGCAGGGCACAGGCTCTAGGTGCGCGGGCTTCAGTAGCTGCGGTGCGTGGGCTCAGTAGTTGTGGCTCACGGGCTTAGTTACTCTGTGGCATGTGGGATCTTCCCTGGCTTGAACCCAAGTCCCCTGCACTGGCAGGTGGATTCTTAACCACAGCACCACCAGGGAAGTGGTGGGGTCTACCTTTTTTTTAATTCTAGCAAAAAGCAAACACAAAGAATTAACTTTTCAATATTAACAGTGTTAGCCAACAGAGTAAAACAGGCTGTGAATACTGGATAACCGGACTGGCCATTTGAAAGAGGCTGGGTTGGGCGGGGGGGAACTGTGTGCCACCCCCCCATTGTCATTCCTGGGAGGAGAGAATCCACGAGGAGTAGGCTTGGTGTTGTCAACGCTGCCAGTAAGAACAGGGGCTGTGGCCTGGGGCCCTTGAAGACACAGAGGAGAGAGCAGGTAGCCCCTGGCCTGACAGGCGGCCCTGGACACTGAAAGCTGGGGCCACTCCTTCAGGAAGTACCTCCTAGGATGGAAGGCACATCTGTATCACCTGCCCCCTTGTGTTTATTGAGCATGGACTAGGGGCCTAACTGTTTCTCGGATGAATGAATACATGAATGAATTAAATTAATTTGAATGGAAGTGAAGCTTAATCTGAATGAGAAAAACGAACACCGCTTTGAGGATACACTTAAAAACAACTTTTACATTTTATTAATATGTTTGCATCCTACAAAAAAGGCTTTTAGAAAGCTGACAATGATGTGTGTGGTACAGCCTCATGACTAAGCTAAGAGCACTCCCAAAACGTTTGGTGATGATTACTTTTATACAAGATCTGAGGCGAGTTAACTCTCTTGCTGTTATTAGTCAGTTGGAAGAGCACTGGGTGTGATGTATGAGGCCTTGTGCAAAGGTGGTCTCTCTTCTCAGTTCCTTACATGTTTGAGCAGCTGTCCAGCCTCAGGATGGAGGCGCTAATCTTTGTGTTACAGTTGTTAGGGGTTGCCCCCCAAGACAGAAATTGTGGGTGAGAGAGTTCAGCACTTTGATAGAGTTTGGGAGTGAGTATCTTTACTCCCTAGATTCCTGGAAGTGGAAGGGACCGTGCAGATCATGGTATGTAACCTCTGAACTTTAATGAAGAAATTGAGAGCCAAAGAGGTGATATTAGTATTTAATATTATCAGTGTTAAATAGCAATTCAACCATGAATAGCTAGTTATGAAAGGCCAATAATCTTGGTTTTATTCAATTAAGTGTAATAAATAGAGTAACCTCAGGTGGCACCGTGGCACACATCTGAGGCTATCATTTATTTGTTCATTATACAAGCGCTCACTGGGTGTCTAGTGACGTCAGGCAGTGTGGTCGGTGGTGGGATGACAACAGCGAACAGGGCAGAGCCTCAAGTATAGCGGAAGGGAGACAGTAGAATGAGGCCATTGCCATCAGAGGGGAAGCTCAGGGTGATAGAGGGCCCGGGGAGGGAATCCACCCAGTTGGGGTATCAGGAAAGTGGTCTCTGGCTAGACCTGAAAGACACTGACATATGAAAGTCAGCATATGTGAGGAGATAAGAACCGGAGAAAGTGTGAACTCTCAAGAGGACACCATGAAGCAGGCCAGGGATGCCACACATGGCTGGTGTGGGAAGCAGGGGCCAGACCACAGAGGATCTTGAAAGTCACAGTAAGGAACCACTGGGGGCTTCAGCAGAGAAAGGACATGATCAGATTTGGGTTTCCAGTAGCTTGTTCTGGTGCAGGGAGGAGATTGGATTAAGAGGCGAAAGGCAGAGGCAGGTAGAAAGGTTGGAAGATGAGTGTAACAGGTGAGAGAGGCGGGTGGCCCGACCACAGAAATGACAGCACAGATGGGGAAAAGGAAGTGGAGTCCCAATATACTTAGGGCAGTGGATGGGCAGTGCCAAATGGTTGCTTGGGTTCGGGGAGCACTCAAGAGGGATGCCTGGGCTTTGATCTAGCGCTTGGACCGATGGCCAGCACCAGCAGAGAAACAGGGCAGTGAGTTCAGTCTCAGACAGGCTGAGTCCCAGGAGCCCAGGAGACAGCAGGTGGAGATGCCCAGAAGGGGTTGGACAGAAGGCCTGGACCTTTGCAGAGAAGACCGGGCTGGAGTAAGGATGAACGAAGCTTGGGAACAGGTGGCCATTGAGATTAGGCGGGCAGGTGGGCTCTCAGAGCCGTGAGGGATTCTCAGCGGCGATACGAGAGCCACTGGTTGGTGGTTTGCCTCTGTGTGGTGTCAGCAGAAGGTCCACAGACAGCAATGTGGGTGCCAACCAAGCAAGGTTTCCTAGAGAAAAGTAGTGGGTGAAGATCCAAAGAAATGGTTCCAGTTTCGGCTCAGCCACCAAATAGCAAGGGTGACCTTGGGTTAAGTCAACACTCAGCCTTTCTTTGACTTTTTATCTCTGTGCATTAAAGAAATACACATGGATATCGTTATACATATATGTACAGATAGACATATAGAATCTTCCTAGTCATTTGTTTTAAGGTCTTCCAAACAGGGACTGTTTCCTTTTTCTGGGCAAGTTTATACTTCGATTTTTGATTCAAACCACAATGACATGGAACATACAGGAGATAGAGGCCAATTGGAAGATTTCACTGAGCTTTTACTCTCTCATAAGTAACACGCTAAACAATATTCAGCTGTTTCTGGCCCTGCTTCATCCCTCTGGTGCTGTCCTTGATGGTCCAGCGTCCTGAGAACCCCCTCTGACGTGGGTCACAGAGGATTTCTCCTGAGAACCCAGCAATTCTTTCAAAGGAGGGAGATGCCCCGACCCCTGGCGTTAGCAGAAGACAGTCAGTGCTTGAACCTAATGTGGAGAGAAGCAAGCCTCGTGTAATCTCTAAATACAGTAGCTTTGACAAGAGAGCTTGTGGGTGCGGTGTTTTCTCCTCTCTCCCTGTAGTGTACCTTCTGGGAATGGGGACCCAGATCTTGGAATGACTTGTTCAGGATTACAGTCAGAAGTCACAATCTGTTAATCCCATCTGCTTCCCATGAGAAGAGCAAATCCGCCCTAATAATGCCAGAGGGCCTCAGACCAACAAGAAATACTTCCTGTGGACCTACATCATTGCATCACAGAGTATAATAATATAACATTAAAATGAAAACGATTCAAAAAGTAAACATCAGGCAGGGATCTGTTGGGCATTTACTAATACCCAACATGGAGTTTGGAATTAGATTTTGCTCTTGTGTTCTCTGAGATCTGCCCACGGCAGGTTAGACCTGGCTAAGCCTTTGTGAACCGATTGGCCCATGGTGTGCACACATACCCCAGCGTGCTAACCCATTCATACCACAACCTACACTCCTCCACAGTCATGTTCCTCTAGCAAGTGTGCTCAGACCCAGAATCCTGGAGCAAACGTGGAACTCTAGGCCCTCGGATGAGCCAGAGTAACAAGAACACCTCAAAAAATAGTGGGAATAAATCTTTCCTCTTAACACCTCTGCTGTAGATAACTGTTCCTTAAAGAGTCAGGATCATTCCAGTGCTGTGGGTACACAACTGTATAAGCATAAAGAGCAGGGGCTGCAAGTCACACAAGTTTGTGCAACACGCTGACCACGCAGATCCCAGTGCTGCCCGCTTCCTGCTGTATGACTTCGTGCAAGTCACTTAACCTTCCCAAGCCTCCTTGTACGTCTGTAATGTGGGCATGGTGATGGTCTAACTCTGAGAGTGGTTGTGAGATTCAGAGTAAAGGAGTTAGCACAGTGCCTGGCACTTGATAAGTGCTTAATAATGTCAGGTAAGAAAATACCTCCCTCGAAAGGTTGTTGTGAGGATCAGATAATAGTACCTTGCACAAAACAGGTGCTCCATATCTGTCGGTGGCCTTTCTTTCCCCTTTACTTTTCTGCCACCTTATTCTTCCTCCAACCTATGCTTTACGGAAAAAAGGAATCAGGAGATGCTGATGAGTCTAAAACATGTTGAAACCCAAGAGAGAATGCATCTAAATATATGTATAATTAGACAAGCTCCAGCAATGGATATGAACTTTCCTCCTTTCCTGAGGCAGGAAGCCAACTTTATAAAATAATCAAGCTCGTGCTGTAATGCCAGTGAGGATTCCTTTCTTCCCTTTCCTTTTAATGAAATTTCATTTTGTGCATATTACATGTAGCTCAGCTCTTTACAATGAATTGAATAAAAATGACAGCAGACCCCTTTCCCGTTAGAAAAATGAGCTGCTTTAGGGATTTATAATGAAGTCAGCTTTGTGTTTCTCTTAGTACATCATTTGCTTAAGAAACACAAATATTTGCCCAGACTTCAGTCATTTCACGTATGTGAATGTTTTTATGTGACGTCAGCTCCGGACAGATCCAAAAGTCAAATCAAAGGGGAAATGTCAAAGCAGCCACGTAGGAAGAGCTGCTTTAGAAATTGCTTCGTTATTATGCCCTGATGCGGGGATAGTTACAGACTATGCCGTCTCACACTGAGTCCTTGCTCTGTACCGGCTACCACTGGAGTGTGTTAATGCGTAATATCTCATTTAAACTCAGGACAACCCTGGGAAGCAGATTACCACATGCACATTGTATAAACGAGGAAACAGAAGCACAGAGAAGGCAGCAGGGACAGGCCTCAAACCCACACAGCCTGGCTCCAGAGTCCGTGGCTCCAGAGTAGCCCCACTTAGAAGCATCTCCTGAGTGCATGTTCATGACCACATGCCATGGAGGGTTCCAAGCACCTCCCGGATGTTAACTTGTTTAATCCTCACAATGACCTCTTGCCCAGCTTGCACAGTTAGGAGGTGGTGGATACAGCATACGAGGCCAGACAATGCTTTCCATTGTTCCAGCTTGGCACTGATTAAATACCAAGCCGCATTTTTCATAATTGACTAGGACCAAAAAGTAACAGTTTGTTTCTTCTGCGTTTACAGTGGCTGACTTAAACGTGGACAGGAAAAAAAGAGCAAAGAGTTTTCTACAGTATTTCTGGCTCTTTTAAGTTACTTATTAGGTTACTAATATTGAATATATATTTATAGTATATTAAGTTATTAATACACTTTTAATTCATGATGCGTTACCATGACTCCGGGAGGGGATGGAGGAGCAATTCCGGATATTGTACATTTTCTACGTCTCTATACCTTTTGGGGACGCTGGCCATTCTTCTGTCAACACTGTTGTGTTCACTTTTAAAGCTGAGAATGCAAATCACACAGAAAAGAAACAGATTTCCCTAGCATCACAAAATAAGTAGCATTCTAGAAATCCCATGAGAAGAGCTAAGCGTAAAACATGTACTTGTTCGTGGGTGACAAGTAGTAGGGAATGAGCGTTTCAGCTCCAGTTCCCCGTCAAGCCTGCTGTGGTCCATCTCTCCCGTTTTCTCGAATCCCACATCAGGTTTAACATTTCTACACCTGCTTTCCGAGGCTGCGTGAAAAACCTGAGGAAGACCACTGGTGTCGTTAGACTGAACGATACTGTGGGCGTGACCAAAAAGTGCTCGGAAGACTGGAAGGTAAGCGAAACGTTCCAAACCGCGCAAATGAATGCTCCCCGGCTCACCCGTGCTTGGCGTTCGTTAACACACCAACTTTTTTTTTTTTTTTTTTTTTTTTT
>NW_006773947.1:1708597-1726832 GCF_000442215.2 Lipotes vexillifer | reverse complement strand
TACGCGGGCCTCTCACTGCTGTGGCCTCT
Source organism: Lipotes vexillifer (assembly GCF_000442215.2). Taxonomy (NCBI): domain Eukaryota; kingdom Metazoa; phylum Chordata; class Mammalia; order Artiodactyla; family Lipotidae; genus Lipotes; species Lipotes vexillifer. Next base: position 1,726,803 of record NW_006773947.1, on the reverse strand, counting down.
CCCGTTGCGGAGCGCAGGCTCCGGACGCGCAGGCTCAGCGGCCACGGCTCACGGGCCCAGCCGCTCCGCGGCATGTGGGATCTTACCGGACTGGGGCACGAACCCGTGTCCCCTGCATCGGCAGGCGGACTGTCAACCACTGCGCCACCAGGGAAGCCCAACACACCAATTTTTGATGTTTTCTGGTAGCGCACAGTGCTACTGTGAACTGGTTCATTTATTACACTCCCCACGTACTTGCAAAACCTCTTCAGGCTCGCATATTAAATTTGGAGGAAAGTAGGAATACCAGCCGTACGCACAAAAACGTACAGATGATCGGTAAATTATCATGCAGACAAGCAAACTGTTTCTTCCCATGGATCACGTGGATTGGTTCAAGTGAGGTGACGTAGGTTAAGATACTGTATTTCAGCCATGACATGATTACGGTGCTGGCAGTTTATTCCGTGTTTTCGTTTCAGCTCGTGCGATCTGCCTCATTCTCCAGGGGAGGACAGTTGAGCTTCACCAATTTGGACTTCCCATTGCCCAGCCACTTCCAGGCCTCCTTTGGGTTTCAGACCTTTCAACCCAGCGGCATCTTATTAAATCATCAGACAGGGGTATGAAATATTGTATGAATACTGAACAAGATTTAAATCTGACTCAAGGTTTGATGTCAAAAACAACAGGGGGGTTTTGAAGGTAAATTTGTTAGGCATTTTATCTATCCTCACACAGTAAATGCTATGTGGATTTCAAACATGGAAGCTGTCGCCCATCCTGGGGTAGGTCCTGAAAGAAATCAGGCTTAGAAAATACATTATAGTTCACAGAATTGAATTTGTGTGTAGTCATGAACTCACTGTCATTCTTTTAGGTATATTTTGTGAGTGAAGGTGAATTAGAACTGTTATAAGTAATAATGTAGCTTTAATTTTTAGATCTAAGAAAAAAATCAGAATGTACCCCCATTATTCCTTTGTTATTCCACAAAAGGTAGCTCTTCAGACTCCTTTTTTAGCAGCAGCAGCTAGTTGGACAATATTTACATCGGAGAATGGGAGAGAGTAAGGTCCTTTGCTCTTTGTTCCTGTACAGCAAGCCACAGAGATTCTATAACTTAAGAGGATTTAGCCGGTGTGGTCAGGTAGGCGTAAAAGTCAGTTAATACTCAGAAATCGCCTGGTGGAACGAGTGGGATTTTAAAATAGAAGTAGAAGTAGGACACTGTTCTTCTTGGATTTGTTTCTTCAGGATTTTGCCAGCACAACGGACAACTAGTATATGTTGAAAGGAGGGACGTAGCTGCCTCTGTGGTTATGTCGTAGTAGAACGCTTCTCCTCTCTTGCTATCCTTGTTCATCAGCAGTTCGAGATCTTTTTTTAAAAACAAAACAAATACCGTATGCTAACACATATATATGGAATTTAAGGGGAAAAAATGTCATGAAGAACCTAGGGGTAAGACAGGAATAAAGACACAGACCTACTAGAGAGTGGACTTGAGGATATGGGGAGGGGGAAGGGGAAGCTGTGACAAAGCGAGAGAGTTGCCTGGCCATATACACACTACCAAACGTAAAATAGCTAGCTAGTGGGAAGCAGCCGCATAGCACAGGGAGATCAGCTCGGTGCTTTGTGACCACCTAGAGGGGTGGGATAGGGAGGGTGGGAGGGAGGGAGACGCAAGAGGGAAGAGATATGGGGACATATGTATATGGATAACTGATTCACTTTGTTATCAAGCAGAAACTAACACACCATTGTAAAGCAATTATACTCCAATAAAGATGTTAAAAAAAAAAAATACCCCTGAAAAAGCACATGCCAACATTTAGATTGTGAGAGTGGCTTTTCCATCAGAGCAGGATGTTTTGACCCAGCTCTTTTGACACACACTCCTTATTTCCTCTCCCAAGAGTGGGGACACTTAGTACCCAATATACAAAATGGTCCAAAACAGGGGGAAGAATGGGCTTAGCAAAAGATGAGATCACTCCTGGACAATGCAGGAACCCTTCAAATATCCTAGGAACACTGCCCTCAACTTCTTAATGGATTAGCTAAGGAATACATTTCAATTAGCCTTCTTTTATCCAGTTTATAATGAATATTGACAATTGAAAAAAAAATCAACATAAAGCGAAATTGACAATGGCTACAACCACACACTATAAAAATTGTTTTAGGCTAAAAGCTCACTGACAAATCACATCTGGTTGAAAACTGCAAAAATCATACCTGGTAGGAAAAAAAATTAACAAAATTAAAATGACAACTGCTAAAACTACACACATTTTTAAAAATTAAGAATTGACAGAAAGAATCAAATCATCTTGCCAAAATTTGGATCTTCAGAGTTTGACCTTGGAAAATTGAACCTCCTAGAAATTAGGATCCGAAAGTAAAAAATTCATGACTGAAGAGAAGCTATCGTTGTAATCATCTATGAAAATAAATTGATGAATCAAGTCTTTGTTGTAAAAATGTATTCAGAAGAACATCGATGCTGACGAAAATAACTTCAGCAAAATGATAGTGAAAATAGGAAATTTTAGAAATATTTTAACTGTTTTGTATAATTGATGGAGAAATTAAGGGACTTCCCTGGTGGTCCAGTGGTAAAGAATCTGCCTTCCATTGCAGGGGATGGGTTCAATCCCTGATCAGGGATCTAAGATCCCACGTGCCATGGAGCAACTAAGCCCGCCACGCCACAGCTACTGAGCTCACGCACCACAACTACAGAGCCCACGTGCCCTGGAGGCTGTGTGTCACAACTAGAGAGAGAAAAACCCACAAGCCACAACTAGAGAGAAGCTCACGTGCTGCAACAAAGAGCCCGCGTGCCGCAACTAAGACCCAACACAGCCAGTCAATCAGTCAATCAATTAAACATATAAAATTTTAAAAAAGGAATGCCTGGATCAATTTATTAAAAAAATTTGATGGAGAAATTAAGGTGGTTTATGAATGTAGGTCCATAAAATGCTTTTGACAGATTCATCAGTGTTGGAATAATTTGCTTAAGATTTTTATATTCATAAACGTGGAGTCCAAATATTCAAAAATAATCTTTAGATCAAAAGAGCAAAGTCAAAACATTGGGGTCAAAACATCCTGTGTACCTAGTTTTGATCATATATTCAGTATTAATACATTCATAATCATTAAATGCAGATGGATTGCACTGATGAGTACGTTCTGTGATGATTTCAGGCAAGCAGCCTACAGGTCACCCTGGAAGATGGCCACATTGAACTGAGCCCCAGGGACAGCAGCAGCCCAATTTTCACATCTCCACAGACGTACATGGATGGTTTACTGCATTACGTGTCCATAATAAGCGACAACTCTGGGTGAGTGGAATGGCTCTTCTGCCAGAGCGCTAAGAATTTTACTTTACTTCGTTTAATGGAATCTTCTAGTATCTTTTCTGAGAAATATTTGGCCTTAGCATTGACACTATTTTACTAGTAAATCTTGGCCTTCTTCCTGGTTTTATATCAATTTTCTCATTTAAAAAATCAGCAGTTGGATGGATAAGTAAATTGAGGTACATTCAAAATGGGAGAATGAGAATGAAAGATCTACAATTGTGCCCGACGACACAGATGAACCTTGCACTAAAGGCTGAGCGAAACAGGTCACACGTGAAAGAGTTTGTCTCCCATGATTTCATTTATACAAAATTCAGAAGCAAGCAAAATCAATCTATCAGAATTCAGAATAGTGGTTACTCTTGGAGGGGGAGGAAGTCTAGAGATGAAAGGGAGCCCAGGCGGGGTGCCTGGGGTGCTGGCTGGTTCTGCTTCTGGCGATGTTGGTGCTTTCACATTTCAAAGATTCATTGAGCTGTGCACTTAAGACTTCTGCTTTCTGTACGTATACAGGCACACCTCGGAGATATCTGCAGGTTTGGTTCCAGAGCCGCACAATAAAGCAAATGTCACAATAAAGCAAGCCACACAAAATTTTTGGTTTTGCAGTGCATATGAAAGTTATATTTACACTGTACTATAGTCTATTAAGTGTGCAGTAGCATCATGTCTTAAAAAATCCCCGACGTACATACCTTACTTAAAAAATACTTTGTTGCTAAAAAATGCTAACCATCATTTGAGCCTTCAGGGAGTTGTGATCTTTTTGCTGGTGAAGGGTTTGAAATATTGTGAAAATTACCAAAATGTGACACCAAGACACGGAGTGAGCAAATGCTATTGGAAAAATGGTGTCCATAGACTTGCTTGAGGCAGGGTTGCCACAGACGTTCAGTTTGTAAGAAACCGCAATATCTGCGAAGCATACTTTTAAAATGAAGTGCAATAAAACAAGGTACGCCTGTAGAGTACTTTAATAAAAATGTTATGTGCAAAAAGAAACACGTGAAAAATTTTTAAACGCTCTTTAAAAATAGTTTAGGGGCTTCCCTGGTGGCGCAGAGGTTGAGAGTCCGCCTGCCGATGCAGGGGACCCGGGTTCGTGCCCCGGGCCGGGAAGATCCCACGTGCCGCGGAGCGGCTGGGCCCGTGAGCCGTGGCCGCTGAGCCTGCGCGTCCGGAGCCTGTGCTCCGCAACGGGAGAGGCCACAACAGTGAGAGGCCCAAGTACCGCAAAAAAAATAAAAATAAATATAAATAGTTTAGTGAGTTATTTCAGGCAGGAGATTTTGCGTCTGAATCAAAGACACTCAGTTGGCCACCTGGCGGGAATCGTTTTCCCCAGCTCTTCTCACTCCTGTTTTGTTTACCTCCTTTTTATTTAGGCTCCGGCTCCTCATTGATGACCAGCCTCTGAAAAATAACCAAAGGCTGCTAGGCTTTTCAAATTCCCAGCAATCCCTGCGTCTGGGCGGGAGTTATTTTGAGGGCTGCATCAGCAACGTTTTCATCCAGAGGTGGGTGCCGTTTTGTGTGTGTGTACAGCTGATGAGAATGGCCTGTGACCCAGGAGACTTGTCATGGCGGGCTGCACGCCGCTCTCAGCCCGCTGACTTTCAAGATGACCTCTTTGGCACGATTACACACATTAGAAGCAAACTAACTGAAAGCTTCTGGGCTCATCCTACCTTCGTAGGAACAGCCTTGGAACACAACCTTGGAAAAGGTTTAATTAAAATTTACTTTCAGATTATGGCCTTTTTAGATAAGAGCAAAACTCTCCCCTGGGCAGAGGGAGAGCCCAGGACTGGTAATGAACCTTAGGCAGCCTGTTAGGAGCTTGTGAGCTGCCATCAGGGCTCAGCGATAATCATCAGATAAAGCAGATTTACCCGTGAGATTTTCCTACTGAAATGCAGTGAGATAAATCCTTCCACAAACTCACTTCTGAGGTTTCCTCTTGTTCACCGTCATTCTAGTTCATCCAGTGTCTGTGTTTGTCCTCTCTGCATATTTCATTTTCATATTTCTGTGTGGCTCCCACTCCAAAGAACTATAATACTCTGGCTTTGCTGCAACACTTGGCTGTTCAAGGCAATAAAAGTTTCCCAAGGCCTTCTGCTGGCGAGGCATGGTGCTGGATATTTAAGGGAAGGCAGAGGTGGGTACAGCACATTCTCTTCCGCTATGAGCCTAGTGTTTCCTCTAGATATCCTGTACGGCGGGGAGATGAAAGTTTACCCAGAAATCAGGACAGTAAGAATGTGTAGTTTTTAAACAAATCCTCCCCGCTAGTGCGTCTTCCTTGATATGTCAGCGTTCATTTCTGCCCTCATTCCAGATTATCAGAGAGTCCCGAAGTCCTAGATTTGGCCAGTAAATCTACCAAGAGAGATGTGTCCCTGGGAGGCTGCAGTTTAAACGAATCACCTTTTCTAATGTTGCTTAACGGGTCTACAAGGTTTAACAAAGCCAAGACTTTCAATATCCACCAGGTGAGTATCAAAAAAACCTTACCCTGGGTTTTGCTTCTTTCCAGATGATTCTCATAAGAGAGTCCTGCCTCACCGGAGATGTTGGGGAGGGAGGGATGTAGGTCACCTGATCCGGTGGCGGCCAGTGCCTCCAGGAATAATGGGTCATCAACAGTTGGATTACACCAAAAGGTCAAAGTGGTTTTTGTTTTAGCTTTTATTTTGTATCTTGAACGTTTGACAATTTTTGCAGTCATAGAACAAATAGAACCTTGACTGCGGTTTCTCATTGTCTGCAGCTGATGTCTTGCTCTTTTGACACTTCTGCTGTGTCTCCAGCAAGTACAATGATTGTCTCTAGGATACAGGGCTCATGACCCTTCTGCCCACAGACACTCCTCTGCCTCCTATGACAAGATATACACATGCCCCCAGGCCTTGCCAAGACCAGTGTGGCTTGACATTGACTGCACATTAGAGACACCTGGGGAGCTTCTAAGATCCCAATGCTTGGGTTGCATTGCACTCAATTAAGTCAGATGCTCTTGGGATAGGTCCAAGCGGCAGGAGTTTGTAAAGCTCCCGGGTGATTCTAGTGTGTAGAACTAACAGAGGCCGAAAGGAAATGAAATTCCTTGTTTGGAGGAGTGGAAGCTTTGTCATACATTGAACAAGGTTAGAACTTAAAAAAAATTCCTTGCTTGCCTGAGGTCTACAGTGTGACCTCCCCGTATCTGAGGTTACAATTAATATGATTAATGGATAACACTGAACACCTCCAATGTGCCAGGTGCTACGCTGAGCTCTTTAAGTGGATTTTCTTACTAAATCCGCACGTAACCGTATAGGAGGAGTTCCATTACCCGCCACATCGCACAGAAAAGGATGCTGTGGCTTAGAAAGGTGAGCAGTTTGCCCAGGCTCCCACAGATGGAAGACAGAGTTGGAATTCAAACCCAGGCAGCCTGACCCCAAAGCCCAGGCTCTCTCGAGAGCAATGCACTTCCATTCAACCCACTTTTCACTTAACATCAATCACATGCTGCTTGTCTGCCAATGTTTCTCCTGCTGCACAATGATTTGGGGAGATGAAGAGATAGTACATAAAAAGAAATGTTTTATGCTTTAAGAAGAAATATATTTCATAAATCCCAAAGGGTTGTCATTTTACTCTCAGGAAAAGAACACCATTAGACCTGCCCCCTCAGGAATGAAGTCATAGATTCATTTATTTCCCTGTAATGCTGAGAGTTACTGAGAGATTAAATTAGCACAGTGATAGTGGAGATGGAGCGAAGGAATGGATTCAAAGCTATGTAGAAGATGGAATGTACCAGACTCATATAATAATTGAAGGTGGGAGTTAATATAATTCTGAGGCATCTGGATGGATGGAGAAACCAGTTATGAAGAGATGAAAAGGACAAGCCTTTGGAGGGAACGAGAATGAGTGGAGTTTGTGGCATATTGAGTGACAGGTGCCTCAACCAAATGGAAAGCTGGTAGGAGACTGTCAGGTGTCTCTGGGGGCCTCAGCAGAGAGAGTGGGACTGGGGCTATTGATGTGGGAACCCCAGTGAATACACTGTATTTAATGTTGCTCCTGTTCCGTGCAAGCCCCCAGATTAGGTGGAATAAGACATTAATTCTGCCTCCAAAAGCCCAATAACAGAGACAAGGCAACCAAGCTTTGTGGTTAAGTACTGGATTTTGCTGTCAGACTTCCTGGCTTTATCACTTACTACATGTATGATCTTGAATGATTATCTAACCTCCCTGTGGGTCTATTTCCTGCAGCGTAAATGAGGATATAGAACAGTAGTATCTCATGGTGTTGTGAGGGTTCAATGAGGTAATAAATATAAAATACGTGGCACATGGTAGGCGTGCCATAACTATTAGCTGTTATCATTATTATACACACTAATAACCTAAGTGACAGGGACAAAATGTGCTACAGGAGTGGTACGCCAGGTATTTTCCTGCTACAGAGATCAGGGGCGTTCCTCTGGAGGAGGTGATACATAGACTGGGTCTGGAGCATGGGTTGAGTTTAGATGAGTGAATGTTATTGCTACATGAGCAGAAGCCCAAAGCTGGGAGGCAGGGTGTGGTGGAACTCGCAGGTATAGATGCTTTGCATGCATTCTCTGTGACCTTCACAAGGCTTCACTCTCTCTCTTTCAGTTCCCACCACACCCCTATGAGAGCAGAATAGAATGCCAACTTTACACGTCAGGAAATTGAGTCTCAGAGAGGTTAAAAGAAAATTTTACAGTAAGTAAACTGTAGAGTCAGAATTGAAACTCAGGGCTATACAGAATCCCAAGAATGCGCTCTTCATAGTCACCTGCTCAGGGGGAGGTAAGCTCAGAGTCACATGCTGCAGCCGGATCAGACAAGCCTCAGATGGCCTGATGTAATTTGGACATTTTTTCTGTAGTCAGTGTGAAGCCATTGAAAGGAGTGCTTTAAGCCATGTTTAAAGACGAATAAACTGGCAGCAGCCTATGGAATGGTTTGGCCTAGGAAAGTTCTACGGACGTGGCATCAAACTGGCAAAGTACCAGAATGGTCCAGGCAAGACAGTCAGCGGCCTGACTTTCAGGTAGAGGGACTGGGAGTGAAAGGGAAGGAGTGGAAACAAAATATGTCCCGGAGATGAACAATAGGACATGGAAACAGAGCACGTGCAAGAGGCCAGGTAGGAGGGTGTCCATGATGACCAAGGTGTGAGGCCTGGGTGCCTTGGAGGATGATGCTGCCATTAAGAGAATTAAGGAAAAGTTGGTACCAAGAGTGTCTATGAAGACTGTTCATCTTGATGTTACTGCTGCTGACACACAAGAATCTTTCAGGGAGGGAGTGGGCCCCACTGGTGTGAGCCCCCGGCAGGAAGCTCCTGGAGGATCCAGGTCTGGCTGTGATTTTAAACAACTCACTTAACTTTCTGGTGATGGAACATCTCCACTCAGCAGATAACTGGTATTAAGTCTGCATCCCAAGCACCCTATCCAGGAATCTGGTCAGGTTGGAAAACCTGATCCTCAATGAATCTGAATCTGTTAGGAAGACTTCAGCTGCTAGGGCTTAACCCTCTGTGGGGATCTATAGTGTCACATTAAGGGACAGCTTGAGGATGAGTGTGCTGCAGGCCTGGCCCGCGGGACTGGGCTCTGCTTCCCCACAGCCATGGTGGCTCCATCTCGCACAGTTCGGGGCTACGGACAGGGCGTTACCTCACCAGAAGCACAGATCTGTGGCTTTCTCTCTCCTCTGGAAGGAAACATTTCTCAGAGGCCCCGCCCCCTGACCACCTCTTAAGGCTCATTGGCCAGGAGGGTGTTGCATGCTCGTTACTGAACCAATCCCCAGCAGGGAGAATTCCCATCACTGGCTTCCAGGAATGGAGAGCCCCACTGAGCCCTGAGCCCCATGGGAGGGACTGTGGACCCCCTCATCAAAATCTGGGCTTTTTCACTCTGTTATAAAGCAGAAACTAACACACCATTGTAAAGCAATTATACCCCAATAAAGATGTTAAAAAAATTAATTAATTAATTTAAAAAAAAATCTGGGCTTTGCAGCAGAGAAAAGAGGGGGAAGGGCTGGAGAGTCTCAGTTCCTTCCAACAACTTTTCTAGTCTCATGTGATGTTTATTATGCTTGTTTTTCTGTATTAAAACTCATTCCTGTTCAAAAGTTCCAAGTACCGTCCAGGTCAGGAGAGACTTCTGTGTGTGGGTCAACTCTGAGGAAAGTGGGGACAGGCTGTGGTCCCCTCCTGTTCTCTGGGTTCTTTCACGGCCCTGCTGCTAAAGCCCAAGTGAATGGCCTGGAGGGGAGATGGCAGATTGGCGGCTCCAGGTCCACTGGCTGTCTGTGTGGGCCTCAGTGCTGCTGGCCACCTGCTGGCCCTCCTGAGGGCCACCGTGGTTCTTCTGAAGCTCCATGGAGGAGAGGTGCTCTGGGTATCCACTGTTCCCACGTATAGCAGGCCTGTGTAGGACGGGAATAACATGCCTCCTCCCCAAGGACGAATTCATCTCTATTGAATTCAGCTCTTAGGATCAAAAGTCAAAGCTGAGCAAGGCACTTAGCAAGGTAGGCATTTTCCAACTCCTGCCCCTGATAATCAGCTGTCTGGATTTTTTTTTGTTTCTCTCCCACACAGCCATTGTGTGACACGCCAGCCGCCTCCCCAAGGAGCTTGAAGGTGAGGGGAGATGCCCAGTCTTGCCCACCACTTCCAGAGGCCCAGGCCAGCCACAGAGCCCTCAGGTTTGGGGACAGTCCCACCAGCCACTTGCTCTTCATGCTTCCCCAGGAGTTGCTGAAACCCAGGTATCATTTCATTTTCCTGCCCCAAGCCAACTCAGAATCTGATTCTACCCTAGGGCAGGCTAGCTGGCACGACAGCAGGGACCTGTCACCAATGAAGGGGGCACTACCACGTTTGCGAAAAGAGGTGCTGGCCTACCTGAGACGCACAGCCTGGGGGCCCGAGCCTGCTCCCTCCCCGCAACTGGGAGGCACACGTGACACGTGCTGCTCAGAGGCTGAAACAATCAGCTCGGCTCTGGTTTAGAATTGACAGTGTTCTAAAAATAAGGCTGATATTTCTTTCCAGAGGTGCTATTTATTTCTATGATAAATCACCTTTCTTCTCCTGCATTCTACAGTTAGAGGAAAATCATTCTTTTAGGAAGACTCGGTGCCAGATCCATCACTTTTATATTTTTTGTGCTAACAAGTTGCATCTCTTTTGGGGAGGAGGGAATGAGCAGAGATACTAATTCTGCCAGAAAAAAAAAAAGTAGGAAAACAAGGCTTGTCATTTTCATGTGATTCGAAGGAGACATAAATGAAAAGGTGCCCAAAATTCCTTTACGACTTCTCTACAGAGGCAGAATGGCCCAGGGGTCCAAAAGACCTGGCTTTAAGACCTTGGCTTTCAATCCACCCACTCAGCCACTTGCTGGCTGCGTGACCTCAGGCCACAGGCCAGTTCACGTCCTGGGGATGCAGAGGTCAAGATGCGATGAGATGTACAAGGGAGTTATTATTCCTGTGCAGAATAAAAGGGGGAGAGCAGGAGCTGGCAAGGAGAGCCTTCAGCTGAGACACAGGCCTGAGGCCTGTGAAAGGAGAGGGAAAGGCAGGCGTGGGTGGGACGAGCCTCAGACAGCAGGGAAGCTCCAAGGGAGTCAGGCAGCCCGGTGGGCATCACAAGCAAAGATCACCCAGTAAAGGAGTCCAGTGTTGGGCATGATGGCCCGGCTCTAGTTCTGCCGCTGAGCTCGGTGCTTGGCAGGGGGTCACCTGTGTGCCACTGCGGTTCTGAGAGCGTGGCAGCTGCGGGCTGCCAGGCCGCCATGCCCCCGCAGCAGGGTCTCCTGAAGGGAACTCTGAGTGGCAGTTCCACGGCCGCCGCAGGCTGCTGTTCAACTTTTCTAAGCCTCAGCTTCCTCTCCATAAACTTGGCATAATTATGCCTGTCTCACATGTTTTTGCAAATTGCCACACCTCTTCGAACCTCAGTTTTCTCATCAGTTAGGTGGGGTTGATAATGTTTCCCTTGCAGAGAGGAGAGGTCATTGCTTGTAATGAGCTGGCCCTTGGAGGTGCACTCAGTAAGCAAGTGCATGATTCACAGGCAGGTGTGAAGGCCGGAAAGGGGAGGGGCCGAGTTTTAAAGGAGACCCTCGGCCAGCTGCTGGCATCTCCAGTAGACCCATGGAAATTCTGGGGATCCCTGATTTGCCAAAACTGTGCTAGTCGGAGACAGACAGATGGCAGAAGCGGTGACCCTCTCAGCCCCTCCCGGGGCTGTTCCACTCCGCATCTCTGCTCTGTTGGTCAGGCTGACCCTAATGACAACAGTCTCTCTGCAGATGCTGCCCACGCTGTCCTCTTCCCGGCCTCCCCACCCTCCGGCCCCGCTGCCTCTGCCCTCCCCCTCCCTCTGTGGCCCCTTTCTTACAACTTCTCTCTCAGCACATATTCACTGTGGTGAGTTATCCGGCTTCTTCTGATGATTCGACCCCAGCATCTTCCTGTCCAACACTGAATTATATATAATAAATGGAAAAAGTAACATCCTTAAAGGAAAGCAGGAAAAAAATAATCCTTAGTAAATATAATTTAAAAATTATTTTAGTCCCCAGCATTGTAGCAATCAGAGTATATTTTCAGGATGTTGCAAGATTTGGACTATTCTATTATTCTCATCCTAGTTTCTATTCTAGAAACTTTTGGCCTCTCCTGTAAAACTCTGTACCACTATTTTAACCTCTTGGTGAATGTATAAAAATGCTACTTTGCTCTCTGCCTTTCCCTCCTATCCTCCAGCAATAAAGACTCATAGCTACAGTGTCATATGCCAGGATTTGAAGGTACTGATGTCATTTTTGGGTGTTAGTCTTTTCTGAAAGAAAATGGCTTTAAGAAATAATTCTGGAAAGCAAATGTCAAGTCTAATAACCAAGCCCCATTTCATTCTGTAGTAAGTTCTACTATCCTCCTTAAATTGGCTAACCCTCGTTCTCCAAACCTCCGCACTAATACACAGCTACACCAAGAGAAATACTGAGCCATGTCACCATCGGGTTGGTTTAATTTCACAAATATAGATTTCTTTTGCACTTTGAAGAACTATACCCTCAAGGAAGCTTGCAGATCTGAAGAATGAAAGTGCATGTCCTTGTTTGCTCAGCCTCACAGTATTAAAAAGCAAAGAGATGTAACAGTGTAATTATTTCTTCCACTTCCTGATTCTGCCTCCACATTTTCCATTTGCCATTTAATTCAATTCAATAACTCTTTCTTGAGGGCCTCCTGTGTATCATGCACTGGAGATACAGCTTTAAAGCAGGATAGACCCTGTTCCTGCCCTCTGTCTGGTGTGCACTTGGACACAGACCACAAGGAATGGGTGACGACAGCCTTTTTTTTTTCCCTTTTTTGGCTGCGCCACATGGCATGTGGAAACTCAGTTCCCCAACCAGGGATGGAACCCATGCCCCCTGCAGTGGTAGCGCAGAGTCTTAACCACTGGACCACCAGGGAAGTCCCTGATGATAGCCTATTGACACCCATATCTCCCATTACCTTTTCCCAGTACACTTTTAGGCACCCCCTCAGGGCACCTACACACCACAAACCACTCAAAGAATGAACCGTCCATCGCTGCGTTCCCAGTGCCCACCATGGTGCCTTGTACATACGACCCACTCATTACATATTTGTTGAATGAACGAATAAATGGATGGGTGGATGGATGGATGTGAGTTTGCATAGAAAGTAAAGCTTGCTTAGCCACACATACCTATGATATGTAACCATCGTGCAAAGGAATATTAACTTTCACTCTCTGCTTTTACTGCATGATGCTTGCTTAATTCCTGTTCCACCACAGATGAGGTATTAAGGTCCGAGAAACGTTAAGGGTAGTGGGAGAAGGTGGATCTGGACTTCTGTGCCACTTTGTTAAATATGTCTCACAGGAAGAAAAGGCTTACCTGATGCTTAAATCAAATCCTTGTTATTCAAGTTGTCCCCGTACTTTTCCTCACAACTGTCCTCTCCCTGCATGTATACAAAGTAGAAAAGCATATTCACTGCGTTTAACAACCGAGGCTGCTCGGTGAAATAAGCCAGTTGCAAAAAAAAGACAAATACTATGGGATTCCACTTCTATGAAGCACCTAGAATATTCAAATTGATAGAGGCAGAAAGCAGAATGGTGGTTACCAGGCACTGGGGGCGAGGGGAGAATGCAGAGTTGTTAACTTGTGGAGAGTTTCAGTTTTGCAAGATGAAAAAGGTTTCGGAGATTGGCTGCACAACAGTGTGAAGGTACTTAACACTACTGAACTGTACTCTTAAAAATGGTTAAGATGGTAAACTTTATGTTTGGTATATTTTACCATACTTTTCTAAAATGTAGATTTTTTTTTTTTTTTTTAAAGTAAGGCATCTTCCTTCTTGCCATGTGCTGGGACTTAACGCCACTAGCTGAGTTTGTCATAAAACTTCCTCTTATTTCCCAATATGGTGAGGAAAGTATACAACAAAACTTTTAGCAGCTGAAATACAATGGCTTTTAAAACTTCCCAAAGAGACGGGTCGTTGAATCAAGAAGTGCCTTAGTTTATTCATTTAAATAACGAGGTTGTAGGGTTTTGCTCCTCACTGCCTCTCCCAGTGGAGATTTGAAGAAACACTAAAAACCTCTTATTTTCCTTCTCGCCTCTTGCTTTCTTTTCCCCACAGGTCACAGTTTGCCGTGGACTTGCAGACAACGGCGTCCAGAGGGCTCGTGTTTTACACAGGCACTAAGAACTCCTTTATGGCTCTTTATCTTTCGAAAGGACGTCTGGTCTTTGCATTGGGGGCAGGAGGGAAACAACTGAAACTCAAAAGCAAAGAGAAGTGCAGTGACGGGAAGTGGCACACGGTGAGAGCTGGGGCTGCCCTAGAGCCTCCGCTGGGGCCAAGTTCACTGCTGAATAGCTGAAGACGGGAGTCTCAGCGTTCTTCCCGGCAAGAGGGCACAAGCACTGGGAGAGCTCATGTGGTCAGAGGCACTGATCGTCCCAGCGCCTCAGCCCCAGAGACTCCTGCACACGCCATGTGTGGATGTCATCCTACATGCCGAGACGGGCTTTCCTCCCTGCTTCTTTACCCGCCACCCCCAACCCCCCATGCACCTCCCTGGGCTGCACCACTCCCCTTGCCTATTCCCACCCCTTGCTCCCTGGACCATTTCTCTCCTTCAGGACAGTTTCCAGTCTCCAGGCCCCCTGTGAGTCTGGAATGCCTTCTCTGTAGCCCAGGTGTAAGCACCCACATCCCTAGCATCTCAGCTCTTGCCTGAAGGCATCCCAGGGTTAAAGAAATACAGTTTAAGGCAAGAAGGGACCTATGTACTTTTTTTTTCTGACGAGGGAATTGGAACTCAGAAAACTTAAGTGACTTGACAAGTTACACTCACTCAGTCATTCAACAAATATGTAATAAGCTGCCATCCTGGAGCACATAAACAAAAAAATCCCCAATATAATGTCAGCTACTGCTTTGAGAAAACACTAAAGCAAGGTAAGGAAGTGGCCGAGTAGGGAGACTGTTTCAAATAGGGCAGTAAAAGAAGGCCTCCTCCAAGAGATGACAATCAATCACATAAAGTTATAGGAAGGATTTCCAGGCAGAGGGAACAGCAAGTACAAAGACCCTAAGTTAGGAGTTAGCTGAATGAACAGAACAGAAAGGATAAGAAGTGGGATTCAAGAGTGAGACAGGGGGACTTCCCTGCTGGCACAGTGGTTAAGAATCCACCTGCCAATGCAGGGGACACGGGTTCGAGCCCTTGTCCAGGAAGATCCCACATGCCGCGGAGCAACTAAGCCCATGCGCCACAACTACTGAGCCTGCGCTCTAGACCCCGCGAGCCACAGCTACTGAAGCTCATACGCCTAGAGCCCGTGCTCTGCAACAAGAGAAGACACCGCAATGAGAAGCCAGCGCACCACAATGAAGAGTAGCCCCCGCTCGCCACAACTAGAGAAAGCCCATGCACAGCAACGAAGACCCAACGTAGCCAAAAATAAATTAATTTAAAAAAAGAGTAAGGCAGGCCCAGGCCATTTAAGCATTGAAGGCCAAGGTGAGGATTTGGGATTTTATTCTGAGTCTCTCTGAAGCTTTTAGAGAGTCTAAAACTAAAAAAGCGTTACACAAAAAGATTGATATTTTCAAAACCCTCTTTAGCTAAAGTGTCTAAAAGGGAGTAAAAATAGAAGTAAGTAGACCAGATGGATGCTATTGCCTTTGGTTCAAGAGGCTGAGGTAGAGGGGGAGAGAGTAGACCACCCAGGATGTGTTCCAAAGGCAGAGCCAAGAGGGTTGGCTGATGGAAAGAGAGGAGTCAACATCAAGTCCTGTGATTTTGGACCAGTGATTGGGTCAATAGTGGAACCTTTGCTGAGAGGGAGAAGATGGGCAGGAGGTAGGTGTCGCTAGGCAAGAGTGGGAACTCTGTTGTCAACATCCTGCGGTTGAGCTGCCTATCAGACATTCAAGCCCAGGTGTCAGTCGATAGTAGAGGCCAGAGGTCACAGCTGGGCATCTACACTGGGGAGTCATTAGTGAATAGTCTCGTAGCCATGAGGTGGCAGAGTCCACACCAGAGCCCAGGGATCCTGACTTTTAGCAAAGAGTTTAAAACACTTGATCCTCTTGTTGGGAGAGGAGTAGCCATTGGCCCCTTGCTCCAGGACCCCTGCTCAGAGGAGCATGTGACTTTCTCCCGTCTCAGCTCCGCACACTCTCTTCCTTCCTCTCTGTTGCATGGATCCTTTGGTTCTTCAGTTATTTATCTTTTGTAAAAGTTTCCAGTCACATATATTTTTTTGTTCACTTTTGAGGAATCTTTTTTTAGTTCATGTTTTAAGCTCACTCTGTTTAATATCTGACATAATCTCACAAAATGATGATGATGATGACACTGTGGTGAAAACTCTGATTTTTCCAAAGCTACTTGAAGGGACAGAAAAACTTAAAAAAAAATTTCCTGTGACCACTAATAAACTACAGTGCCAGTTGTCAAAGGTAAGAATACGATTAACGTATTTTCTTTATCCTTAAGGTGGCATTTGGGCAAGATGGAGAAAGGGGGCGCTTGGTTGTGGATGGTCTGAGGGCCCGGGAGGGAAGTTTGCCCGGAAATTCCACCATCAGCCTCAGAGCACCAGTTTACCTGGGATCGTCTCCATCAAGGAAACCAAAGGTAAATAGTTATGCTTCAGAGCCACAGATAAGAACAAGTCACCCTATAAGCTTTATAATTATACCATATATTCAAGGATATCAAAATACTTTAAATTATTTTAATAACTGAATCTGTATTTTAATGTTATTTGGTGACTGAAATAAAATTATCTCAAGAACCAAACTTGGGGAAAATTTGGGCTAAGGAGAAAGTCACAAGTCTGTCTGTCCCCAAGAAGGAGGGGTGCATACCAGGATTTGTCAGGTTCAAAGGCCCCGATGGGACCGTGGCCCCAGGGTGGCGTTCTGTGGGTGCCCTCCCCCTGTCTCCTCCACGTGGCCAAAGGGCTCACTGCCCCTGATTACTTGGGGCGGCTGAACCCGCCTGTCACTCCTCTCCCAGATTTGCCTTCTTTGCCCACAAAGTGAAGATGGCCCGTCAACAGCTCCGGCCCAGGAACTGTCCTCCTCCAAATGCGCTGCCAGGCGCTGAGCCCCTCCTGCCCCTTCCCACTCCGCTGGTGCCCATTCTGGCGTGATGTGTGCTAGCAGCTGGGGGGAAGGGCCAAGACTCAAATCTGGGCCAGAAATGAACGTAATCAAAGCAGGTCACTTCTGCCAGCGTGGAGTCTAGGCGGTCAGGCTAACCTGGCCTTGACCTTGGTATCTCCACAGGACTCAGCCTGGCCCACTTGAGTTTTGCACTGTGGTTTGGGCCAAAGCCCCAGCAAGTCAAAGTACTGTTTTACTTTGTTGTATGTAATAACTTTTATATATGTATCATAAATAATGTATAACATAATATAGTATATGTATTATGGTATCTAATACATATATAACGTATAACATATTAATAATTGCTAAAGAGGATATTCAATGTTTGCTTTTCTGCAACCTCTGTACCTTTTTCCCTCTCAGAGAAATCACAGGATGGGGTAGTGACTCAGGGGCACAATTTGGGTGCTCTTCTTTTTTGTGGTATGCAGGCCTCTCACTGCTGTGGCCTCTCCCGTTGCGGAGCACAGGCTCCGGACGTGCAGGCTCAGTGGCCATGGCTCACGGGCCCAGCCGCTCCGCGGCACGTGGGATCTTTCCAGACCGGGGCACGAACCCGTGTCCCCTGCATCGGCAGGCAGACTCCCAACCACTGCGCCACCAGGGAAGCCCCGGGTACTCTTTTGACTTAGGTAAATCACACTCAACATCCTAAAATCTGAGACAATCAGTAGCACCCCATTTACAGCATCCTTTACAAGCAAGGTCCTATTCGCAGCCTTCCTTCAACCTGAGGGTGCAAACCACTGAATACCCTCCTCCATATCCTTTCAAAGGGCAGGCAACATCCAATCAACCAGTGGCTGCCTCCAAATACCAAAACCTGCAGCCAGTCTTTGGTGATTCCGTGTTGGGTTATGGCCTGAACTGGAGAGCCTGACCGTGGTGTCAGATACAGACTCTTTGTTATACATGATGGCAAATCTGAAGAAACTAACATTTCTTAGGGGCCCCAATCAGTACTTTGTTGTTGACGCTGACACCACATGCATCTCTAATACCACTAGATTCTCTTAAAATTATCATGTCTTGCATCCGTCGTGTA
>NW_006773947.1:1701272-1708587 GCF_000442215.2 Lipotes vexillifer | reverse complement strand
TCGTGTAGGATTCCAGAGTCCTAAAGGCATTTACTCCAGAAGAGAGTAGAGGGATTTTATTCAGTGATTTATTAACTTTTTTGAGAATTTCATGAAAGTTATAGCCCCTTTCTCCAGGAAAATACACAGACATCTGGTATATAATTTAAGGGGTCAGAGAACCCCAGAAGCTCATCCCTGAGCCCCAGGTGAGGAGCCCTTGTTTCAGGCCAGCTTTAGGCAGCCATGGGGGCTCCACGCAAGCCCCGTGATCCCACACCCTGTGTCTGATCTTAACCCTGGGGCATTCGTGATTTGTTGATGGTGCACTGGGCCCAACAGTGTCGGGAGCTTTCTTACACTTCATAATTTTAGGAATGTTTTGGCCTCTTTTTTCAGCCAGCCGTCCTGCATTAAGCTATCACACGGGCTCATGAAACCCTAAGAAGTATTTTGTACCTGCAAAGAGACAGTGAGATCTGTGAACAGCAAGGTGGCAATTTCCCCTGTTGCAGCTCTGACTGTGGCCCAGGGTCAAGTCACCCTCTGTATTCTTGTTTCCACGCTAGGTAGCCATCTCCACTGCCCCTGCCCTTGGTTTGGTGGCACCTTCAAACTTTGACCACCCACCAAACACCTGGTATCTGGGTTTTTGGCACCGTGGAGAGAGCCAAAATAGAGGCAGTCAGGCCCACCTGACTCTTGGAAGCAGGATGGATGAATCCCCCTCCTTCCTCCTTTTTTGGACGACTGCCCCTGCCCTTAACCTTGGCTGCGCATGGATTTCTGGGAGTTGTGGGTAATACAGTTTGCTTTCTCTTCTGCTTGGTTGCAGACCCTCCCCCAAAACAGCTTTGTGGGATGCCTGAGGAACTTTCAGTTGGATTTGAAACCTCTGGACACCGCTTCTGCAAGCTTTGGGGTGTCTCCCTGCTTGGATGGCTCTTTGGAGAAAGGCATCTATTTTTCTCAAGAAGGAGGTCATGTCATCCTAGGTGAGGAGCAGTTTGGAAGGCTTTATATCTTTATAGCTTTGATTCTGAAGAACTCTTATCCTTTTCTTGGAATTATGATGTTTAAACTATTACTTGTTTATTTTTGTTTTGAAAGCCAACTCCGTGCTTTTGGGGCCAGAATTTAAGCTTGTTTTCAGCATTCGCCCGAGAAGTCTCACTGGAATTCTAATTCACATCGGAAGTCAACCCGGGGAGCACTTATGTGTTTATATGGAGGCAGGAAAGGTGTGTAGCTGTCGGATGACATGGGAAGGGTGTGTGAATTTATATTAGAACCAGATTCCACTTCTGGAGACCATGGTAGGTGGAGTTACGGTAGAGAGTGGAATCCAATCTTGTATTTAAGAGGCCTGACTCCAGGGCTAACTTACCCTTTTCCTTAAGTAATTTGGTCGTCCTGTTTTCTGCTCTTCGTCTTTAAAATTGGGCAAATTCAAACAAGCTGGGCTGAATTCCGGCTCCACCACTTACTTACAGGGCCCACGGGAAGTTACCTAACCTCTCTCAGATTCAATTTCTTTATCTTTAAAATGTGGAGAATGATGCTTATATTTAAGGGCTTTTGTCAAGAGACGAGAAGCTGCCATGTACTCAATAAATGTTCATTTTTTTCACCTCCCCTTCACCCTTGTCACACCTCTACTTTTATTTATAAGGGCAGCACCAGAGTTCATGGGTTGGATTTTCTCACCAGCCGTCTACACCATGTCACACCCTTGCCCATGCCCCACATCCACTGGGTCAGTTTCAGATTCCCTTTATCCTCTCTACACAGCTCACCAAGCCCTTCTGTACCTGCAGCCAAGCTGGCCACAGGGTCTCCACCCAGCCTTCCTTTAGCTTTTCATGGCTTCCTTCTTCAGCCATGTGCTTTTGCTGCTCCATCTTTCCCATTGCTCACAGGCCTACTCAATATCTTACGTTCACCACCCACTTTTTTTTTTTTTTTTGCGGTACGCGGGCCTCTCACTGCTGTGGCCTCTCCCATCGCGGAACAACAGGCTCCGGACGCGCAGGCTCAGCGGCCATGGCTCACGGGCCCAGCCGCTCCGCGGCATGTGGGATCCTCCCGGACCGGGCACAAACCCGTGTCCCCTGCATCGGCAGGCGGACTCTCAACCACTGCGCCACCAGGGAAGCCCCACCACCCACTTTTAATCTCTTTCCTTTTCAAAACAATCTCTTTCAAACCAAGTCCTTCCAGGAAGCCTCTCTTAGTTAAGGCCTTAAAGCAAAGATTGGTAATACAGCATTTTCTTTTACCTTTATCCCTCCAGTTTATTGAATGTGAGGGAAAACTCTCAGAATAAAATACAGTAGTCAAAACTCTTGGACACTTTTTAGTTAAGTTACAGCTTTAAGTCTGAGCAGGCCTCTTGCGGGCTCAAGAAGCAAGGAACTACACTTAACGATGGTTCAGACAAAGCTGGCTTTTCAGGGGAGGGGTTGGGGAGCGTCTTTGGTGAGAGCTTCTGGATAGGAAATATTCCCCCCAAAACGAAATCAAGACCTGATAACCTTCCTAACAGCTGTGACACTGTTTAGCTTGAAAATTGCTCGAGAAAGGCTGCACTGTCTGCTTACATGCAAATTAGATGTAAATTATTTATCAACATGCTGATTTTAGCCCTCTCATTTCATTGACCTTGATTCAGCCCCTGGAGAGTCCTGGCCCTGAGTGGGAATGCGGGATTCTGCACAGCAGCACTTTGAGTGCCTGACCCCTGACACGTGCCCAGTGCAAACTCAGTCAGTTAGCTTGCTGAATTCCTTGGACGAGAACCCTCTTTAAGTCCTGCGTTCGTGGAATTATTATAATTGGCTGCCCCTTGCAGCCGGGTGTAGGCCTCAGCCAACGTTTTTGCCTTCCAAATTGTACACGTCCTCCTAAACAGAGCTACTGTCACATGCTAATAACTAAGGCAGATCTTCAATGCTAATCAGTAACCTTTGAGTCGGGCCTGATGGGACTGGGGTAGGGAGTCAGTGGGAAAGGCTCCTTACCTTGGGCAGTAACTTCAGGCCAGGCCCTGGGTTTGCAGCTCGCTTGCCTGGAAAGGGATGCAACAGAGAGATTCCTGCAAAGCCTTTGTCCCTCTATGGTCACCTGGTGCGGGAGGGTGTACCCATATTTCAAGTGCTCCTGGGCAGTCAGGGTGCAAGGGCTGGGAAGGGAAGATGGCAGGAAGTGGGCTCCACCTGCCTTTCTGAAGGAAATAGGAAAATGCATGTGTGTTCCAGGTCACGGCCTCTGTGGGCAGTGAGGCAGGTGGGATCCTGACATCGGTCACACCAAAGCAATCTCTGTGTGATGGACAGTGGCACTCAGTGACAGGTATGACGTCCAGTAGCCTGTTGTTCACAGACTGAAACAGTCTCCCTTTCCATCTGGACTTGAACATCCCAAACGCTCCCTCAGTTCATCCATCCATTAGCGTGTGACCAGGGTCAGCCCACCAGGTTAAGGTGCTGGGAACATGTCTCTTCTCAACTCCAGTCGTATTTATGTAATTCATGGCTCCAGTTCTCCATAACACATTGAGTGTTTTTTTGGGTGGGGGGTGGCACCCAGCAAACTGATAAGCTATGTTTGTTTTCAAGGTAGCATAACATTGTGCTTGAGATTTGGGGTCTGAAGTCAAAGAGAACAGAGGTCAGGTCTCAGTTCCAGCCCTGTGAGACCTTGGGCAAGCTACTTAATTTCTCTTTGTCTTGTTTTCTCATCTGTACAGTGGAGGTAAGAATAGTGTACACCTCCCAAGGTTGTGAAAATTAATGGGATAATGCGTGTGAAGTGCTTAGCGGTGTCCAATACGTACTATGTGCTCAGTAAATGTTTGCTCTTACTATCGGTAAAGTTCATTGTTGGGTTATTTTTTTCAACAACATTTAATATTAATGCCAAGGATTTAGACAGACCACTTGACGGGGAACAGGCATAAACTCTCAAGTCGAATCTGCTATTTTAGGAATATCTTGAGCATACAAGTTTGGCGATATATTAACCTGTATTGGCTAAAATATCTTTTGTTAAAAGTAGCTGCCTCTTGGCTAATTTGAAAGCTAACTGCATTGCAGTTGGTTAAGATTGTTGACGCTGGAGGAGTTTTATTTGGGAGGGTCAAAAGCCACTGTCTTTGGAGTCCGTTTTCAACAGTCAGTCAGTGTCTTCTTGGAAAGAACCAGAGATCACGTGAAATAATCACTGGCCTCTGGAGACAGGAAACCAGGGCTTGAATCCCAACTTGTTTAATTTATAACCAAGCCATGTTGCCAAGCTCCTCAATGATTGAGGGTCGCAGTCTCTTATCTGAGAAACGAGAGTGATGATATCTTCCTCACGGATTCATTTTAAGGATTAAATTCTGTAATATATGTGGAAGCACCTAAACAGCACCTGGTGGGGAGAAATTAGTTGAATTTGTGCTTAGGTTGATGGAATTCCTGCGAGCCGCGCTCCCTCGGGTCCAACAGGAGTGAGTGAGAAAGAAGCCAATGATGATGCACGGTGTAGACATTATACAGTGTGCTGGGCTCTCAGGTGATAGACCTGACCTGCTTTCTTTCCCTGCAGTCACCATAAAACAGCACAGCCTGCACCTGAAACTGGACGCAGACCATAGTTCCACCGCCGGACGGCACCCTGTCCCCACTGCCCGCACGCAGGAGCATCTGCACATTGGAGGTGTCCCAGGTAACTCCTGTGCTGACTTCTACACCCATGTTGTCCCACGTCAACTCTTAACATCTCCATCTTAACCCATGGGTGGGGGCATCACATTTGTTGGGTTATCAGCAGGGCAGCCGTTGGCTGGACCGTGTAGACCGTGAGACTCTTTCTCCAGCTTGTGGGGAAACCCGACTGCCAGCAACAGAACGTTTCCCAGCAGCCCAGGTCATGTGGCTGCTGCTTCCTCTTGTCCCAAGCCTATCATTTATTTATTTATTTATTTATTTTTTGCGGTACCCGGGCCTCTCAGTGTTGTGGCCTCTCCCATTGTGGAGCACAGGCTCCAGACGCGCAGGCCCAGCGGCCATGGCTCACGGGCCCAGCCGCTCTGCGGCATGTGGGATCTTCCCGGACCGGGGCACGAACCCATGTCCCCTGAATCGGCAGGCGGACTCTCAACCACTGCACCACCAGGGAAGCCCCCCAAGCCTATAATTTATAAGCCTCTCCTAAGAGCCTGCATGAACCTAGAAGCCTGATATCATAAAGAATCAGAAAAGGGCCTGAGAAACTGGTCTCTCCCCTCCAGGCACTTAGTTTTGGTGACTTATTAAGCTTTGTGGAGCCAGAATGGGGGAATCAGGCAGGGTGATCAGAGTTAGGTGACTCAGAGTCAAGTTCAAGGCTGGAATTTTGCCTGGAAAGAGGCTTGTCAGCCTTCATTGATTTATGTGCCTCCAAATGGTCTGGTGGTTAATTTCATAGGTCTTCCATGACCCAGGAAAAGCACTAGAGTTCAGAGTCATTACCTATTGATTTGGGCTGTGGAATCTCCTTCTCTGAAGGATGTGCAGAGTAGCCTTGTGGCTGACCTTTCACAGCAGGGGGTGTGCTGGGTGCCTGCTTAAAGCAGGAGAGGACTGGGTAGACTGAGAGCCTGGGTCCCTTTAGCTCTAATAAGGCCGTTTCTTAACGGAGTGCGTTCACTTGACAGTATGAATGAGCCATCAAATGCCTCTCCTTTTGTCTTTCAGCTAATTTGAAAACCCTGAAGCTTCCCGTGTGGAGATCCTTTTTTGGCTGCCTAAAGAATATTCAAGTCAACCACATTCCTGTCCCTGTCACTGAAGCTGCAGAAGTTCGGGGGACTGTCAGTCTGAATGGCTGTCCTGACCACTAACTCAAACCCATCACAAGGCAGGGAAGTTCATGTCCGGAAGCACTGATTACCCAACGCCCCTCCCTCTCCCCTCTCAAGGTCGTTCTTGACTTAAGACACCATCCAGATGGGTTTATTAGCAAATCTCATTTTTAATTCCAACCACACATACCCATCATTTTGGCATTCAGTGCTACATATATATTTTACATAAAAATCCCATTTCTTGAAAAGGATGAACACATCCTTACATGCTTCTGGTAATATCACTTTCCACTAAAAGTTTGATGTCTTTTAAAGAACATTATTTTCCACTTGTTAAAAAAAATAAATATCTTTCAAAGCACTTTAAAAATACAAAAATTTTACATGCGTTAAGATGTTATAATTTATGGGGTTAAATAAATGCAGTGTACTCTTCAAATTATGATGTTTTATTAACATAAAACGACTGGCTTGCTGGTCATTTTTAATTGTATTAATTCTTCAGCACCTGTTCAATGTGCTATGTACAACGCAGTTTTCTACAAATAATTACCAAGCACATGCTGGTGAGGTATTGTGTGTGCTCAATGTTGGATCTACAGTCAAGGAATGTGCAATCCAATCGGGGAGACACATACTATTCATAAAATAGTAAGTAACAAACTGAATAAATGAACCTGTAACTCCACTTGGCTTCCCATGTACAGTCTGCTGCCAACCAAGTCTAGATTATGATTATCAATTCCTTGAGGGCAAAAACTGTCTAGTAGAGGAGCTGAGATGGATGTACTGTATATACTATAATTAAAGCTTTGCATGAGAAGCCAACAGAAGTCAATGGGAAGTAGGAATCTAGTTTTATCTACAAAATAATGAACCATGTACTAGACCAATATTATTACCCAGCACCACTTGCACTAGCAAAGAAGGCTATGCAAGCACTTCTGTATCTCCTACATAGTATTTGCTCATCAGGATTAAAACAACAATTCTAAAATTTGGATATAGTAATCCTATGTGGTATCCTTACAGCTACCTGCCCTCCACCTCTGAAACTGAGCCACGTTCCCTTCAAGCCAGTGCTCTTTTACGACCCTCACACTGCAGTCCCGTGGGCATGCTTTCTACCTGCCATACCTATGCAAACGTGAACTGTTCTCCTGGAGAGGTAACAAGGTCCCCATCGCAGGGAGTATTCAACAGAGGCTGGCTGGTGGGCTGTAGGGGTGCTCTGCTGGGTCAGAGGCTGAATTTCATGATCTTAAGTCATGTGCTTTCCAAAAACATTGATTTTCAAATGAAAATTCAACCAGGTGATGACCACCCAGACCCTGAGTCTGCGTGAGGAACGTCCATTTCACCTGCCTTTGGCAGGTCTACACTAAATGGCTGATTCTCTTTTCTGGGTTCCTGGTGTTGACTTAAGTGAATCTACAAAGTTATTCATTAGTACTTTCCAGATTCATTTTAGAGGGGCAGTTAAGTCTTCATGAATACCACCGCTCT
>NW_006773947.1:1683054-1701262 GCF_000442215.2 Lipotes vexillifer | reverse complement strand
GTGTTCTTGAATCCCACCGCTCTTCCCTCCATTTTATGGTAGCTGAAAGAACAGCTGTCCATCTGCATTTGCTGAATATAATGCCAGCCACCAGAAAGCAGCAGAGGGTGTCGCAGATGGAGTTTGAGACCCAGAGCCCTCAGCGCGGCTCTTCTCAGATTTTAAATGTCTGTTCTCTGAAAGGAATGCTACAGCTCCTCACCTGGACCCTCACGGGAAATAGGTGTGAACCGTGAAGTGCATATACATATCATTGCTATTATCTCCCTCCTGGCTCACAGCCTATCACAAATTGGGCTGACCCTGGGGTGAGAGTCTTAGGGGTCAGCAGGATCACCGGTGGTTGACCCTGACCCGTTCATGACGCCTCCACAGTTGGTATCATTCTGGTTCAGGCAAGTGGGGCCTGGACTGTGAGAAAATCAACTCACATCTCCCAAGGTGACAGTCACCCAGGGACTATGGAGCAATCGTGTGCCCTCGTGGGCTGCCTCCTTCACCTCTTGACCTCATTCCTCAGGATGTAGGGCGGTTGGGTTTTTGCCACACTCATGATAACCCCATGTCAGAGGACGGCGGCCCCGGGCAGGACATGCTGACCTTCCCATCCTCCCAGAAAGGAAGTCACCTCACTTCCCCACAGGGAACTTTGAGTCAGCGCCTTTCTCCCTCCCACCAGCCCTGCCCAGTGCTGCCCTGTAAAGAGCCCCAAACCCCAACTTCTGCCATTCCCACCACATTCACTCCCCTCTCTTCCAGCTCCCCAGTTCTCTTTTTACTAATTCCAACTTTGGGTGGGTCCATGTTAGCCCCAGAAAGGCCAGGTTCTCTCTCAGGAATGAGAACTTAAAGCCAGCATATGAGTGGAACCATTTTCAAATAACATTATGATATTGAATACAAATGGTATAAATATCGGTTATAGAAAAATTATAAAATCACCCATAATCTCATCACTCAGAAATCTATTTGAATTTGGTTATATGTCTGTTATTCGATTCTAAATGCATGTATATTTCCTTACAAAATGACAGTTATACTGTAAATATTATTTTTATGTTTTTTAAAACTATATGGTGTTTCCCAAGTCTTTGTGGAACATTCCATCAGATGAATTTATTATAATATATTTAACTAACCTCCAATTATTAGGCAACTGGGTCGTTTCAAATTTTTGCAATTATAAGCAACACCAGAAAGAATAAGTTCTGGAATGTAAACTTACTTATCCGTTGCGGAGCACAGGCTCCGGACACGCAGGCCCAGCGGCCATGGCTCACGGGCCCAGCCGCTCCACGGCACGTGGGATCTTCCCGGACCGGGGCACGAACCCGTGTCCCCTGCATCGGCAGGTGGACTCTCAACCGCTGTGCCATCAGGGAAGCCCTACATGAACCTTTTTATATTTGTTGTTAGCTATTGTCAAGTTGCTTCCTAAAAGGTTCTATCCCCTTACATTCAAATCTTTTTTTAACTGACTTTAGCCCCTGATATCACTAAATATAAACTCACCAAGATCAGCTCATGGTCTTCAAAACAGGGAGCAGTGTTTGGATCAAGTCAGCTCACAGGGATCCACCATGCTCCAGGCTCATCTGAGCCAAATGCACACCACCTGGAAATGCAGGGGCAGCTGATGGACTTTGATGGGTGATTCAGCAAAACGCCTTAAGGGAGGGAGCAGTTCAGTCCTTCCGGAAAGGAGCAAGGCACTCCTCGGAGGCTTGGAAGAGTGGGCTGTGCTCCCTGAGCAGCCGCCAAACCTCAGCTGTAGCAGCCTCTTCCTCCTTCACCTTGTAAGTTTGCTTTCTTTGTGATTGAAATGTTCATGGGGATCTGCTCGGGCAAAATTTCCAGGACAAAAGCTCGAGTCCCCATCCCTCCCATCACTCTGCCCCCCAATAGAAATCCAAAACAGAAGCTTGTTGGGCTTCCCTGGTGGCGCAGTGGTTGAGAGTCCGCCTGCCGTTGCAGGGGACACGGGTTCCTTCCCCGGTTCGGGAAGATCCCACATGCCGCTGAGCGGCTGAGCCCGTGAGCCCGTGAGCCCGTGAGCCCGTGAGCCCGTGAGCCCGTGAGCCCGTGAGCCATGGCCGCTGAGCCTGTGCGTCCAGACAGTGAGAGGCCTGTGTACCGCAAAAAGAAAAACAAAACAAGAACTCGTTTTTCTTAACATGAGTGATTACGGTAATAACAGTGGTGGTAGGTGACAGGTGTGTCATGTTTCCATTTTCTTAATTTGCCAAACAATATAACTTCTCAGCATAAAAATTCTAGCATAATGTCTGCATGCCTTTGTATGGAAGGCAGAGACAGAACTGGAATATCCCTGTTAATCATTCTCAGAGTGAGAAACAATTTTTCTCCCAGAGTAAAGGGCAGGGTCCTGAGATGATGAATACTATTTACTGAAAATGCTATTTTTCTCCTTTGCTCATGAAGACTTCTATGACCCCAGAATGTAAAGTGTACCTTTCCATTGCCAGAAGGTTTCATTTCCCATAAATTTTGAATGTGTGGTTTATTCTGCTCTACATTGAGTCCTTGATAAAATGAGACTTGGGAGTTTCAGGGGGGAAAGGCTGGAACTTTCAGTCTTCATGAATGCGCACGATAGCACAGCATACACTTACTGATTAAACCACCCCTGGCTCAAAAGGCTTTTGCTAATTAATCAGTAACGAATCGTTCCATACTCAGGGAGCGTGCCTTCCTGGACAGTTATAATGGAGCTGGGTGTCTGGTGATGTAGCTTGGTGTGTTGTCCATTCCAAAGGCAAATCTCAGTAGGAATTTAGTATTCCTACAGGAAATATGCTTCCTCAGAAATAAAGTCTATATTCTGGAAAATAAGTGACTGTGTTATCTAGCATTGAACTGCAGTGCTGTCAACAAAATGAGATCCTTAATGTCATGTTTTTACAATGTCCTTGGTGATGGGGAGGCCCCTGATAGGGAAGAAAGTGTCTCATGGGATTTCAGGGCAGCTTCCTGGACCAAAAAGTCCAACTGCTGCTGTGATAGCTCCTGACAAGACCAGACCCCAGAAGGATTTGACTGCTGCTGCACTGTTCCCTTGTCATCCATCTCGTCCTGTTTCCCCTCCATAAGAGCAAAGCCCCTCAGGAAAGCCACCTCCACCTTCAGGAAAAACCTTTGCTCTTGGAAATCACTTGGCTCTTCTTCTCGTTCCCTTGGTCCTATAATTCCAGTTGCATTTCAAGCATGCAAGCTTTCTGTCATGTGGTTTCGAATATTCTAGAAGTTTGAGGGATAAAAAATTAAGTCTTTTACTTCAGAGGTCTTCTCTGAGAGTTAACTGAGATGATAGATGTAAGAATGTTGGGAGAATATCACTGTTAATTTTACCACTGTTAAGAACACTGTAAAACATGGAGCAGAGGTATCCAAAGTTGGTACTTCCTTATGGCTTTAGTTACTCTAGGAGAGGAATTCAAATGTCTAAAAGCATGAAAGCCGGGGTGCCTCTGAGAAAGCACTGACCCCGAGTGGCGTGATGGTACCTCACTGTGTCCAGGTCTTTCTGAAACCAGGTTACCATCTCCCATCTGCTCAACAGGCTACTGTCTTTACTCCAGTCCCATTTCTTGTCCCCCAACTTGGACAAGTGTCTCCCGCCTTTAACCTTTATCTTAATCAGCTAAGTTTCCATAACAAAACACCACATACTGGGTGGCTTAAACAACAAAAATTTATTTTCTTGCAATTCTGGAGGCTAGAATTCCAAGAGCAAGGTTCTGGCCTGTTTGGTTTCTGGTGAGAGCTCTTCTTGGCTTGTACCTGGTCACCTTCTCGCTGTGTCTTCACATGGACCTTCCTTGGTGTGTGTACACGGTGGGGAAGGCAGGGAGCCCTTCGGTGTCTCTTCTTATAAGGAGATTAATCCTCTTGGATCAGGGCTCCACTATTATGACTTCATTTAACCCTAATTACCTCCATAAAGACAATATTTCCAAATACAGTTACATTGGGGGTTAGGCCTTCAACATGGGGAAGTGGAAACAGGTGTGTGACAGGGAGAGCATAGAATGTGCTGAACGTGCCTTTTGCAATTATGTTTCAATTGAGGGAAGCGAAGGGCCACTAAATTGTCTCCTTGTCTCTGCTGAGGTTTGTGGTCTGGGAACTCCACAGCCGTCTGAGTAAAATCAGCTGCTTCTGACCTTGTGGCAGTCACCTCCATGGCTGGTTGCCTAGCACAGGATTTAGTTGAAGATTTTAGGATAACAACCATTCCAAGAGCCTGTCTCAGGCGTTACCATTTACACCACCTTTTCACGTCTCTTCTCACCTTTGACCCTTACAACAGGCTGACCCTTACTCTGGTTCAGGGAAGGGGAGGATGACCCCTTGCCTTCCTCTGACCTTGACTATGTCTTGTTGCCCTCTGTGGGCGCTCTTTGCAAAGTAGTTGCCCAGTTTCTACCGCTGTTGCACGTTAAAGGCTCTGCTTTTACCTCAGGGACATTGAAAGGCTGTAACCAGGGAGCTTATAGGAGCTGCCACCATGGGATCCCCTGAGAGCGGGAGCAGTGGTGTTGGCTGTGGGTTGGAGACAGTTGGGGAGGGGGAGGCAACTTGCCTGCTTTCCCACCGCTGAGCCTGCAGTCCCACAGGTGACCAGAGGGGGCGCTGTGCGGCATCATTAAGCCCCGCCTCCCGGACGCCATCCCGATTTCACCAGGAGTCGCAGAGCAAGCAAGGTGCACGCTGAATGCTGCCCTGTCCCACCATACTTGTCACTCGTTTTGGCCACAAGAGGTTAGTGTTTGGTGAGGGAGGGGCCACAGGGCAGAGCTGCAGTGGGGATGCAGTAGCTGAGGATCCAGCAAGTCCAGGAGCAGATGGGTCTGGATGGGCCGTCTGCCTTGATGATCTCAACCGAAGGGTTTGGAAGACGGAAGGTCCTTGGAGCATCTTCTCCAGCGTCAGTTGGAGCATCTCATTTTGTTTGTTGTTACTGTTTGTGTTTGTTCTGTTGTTGAGTTCTCACTATCTCAACCACTAAAGCGGGTCCCTTTGGGTTTCGTGCCCCCCACAGGGATAAAATGGAGATACAGAGGAAAGAGGCTGGGTTGTGAGCTCCGCAGAAGGGCTGGAGGCCTGGCCCTGCTTCTAATTGGAGCTATAATCTTGGGCAGGTTTCCTCACCTGGCCCACCTATAGCTTTAAGATAAAAAAGACAAAGGACTTCTTGAGGCTCACACAGCGAGCTTTAGAAGGGCAGAAGTCAAAGCTCTGCCTGATACGGAAGAGAGAGCATTTGCTTAGGACACGCTCTGCTCTGTACACGGAGGGACCCAACCACAGCCCAGGAGGAGGCTTGGCCAGAGTCCAGGGGATGGGGGCGCCCTGACCTCATCTCTTTCAGGAGTACATCTGACTGTGGGTGCGTTAGCCCCATCTTGCCCCAGTAAGCTCAGGCTCAGAATGCTTGAGCAATTGGCCAGAGTTCAAAGCCAGGTCCTGGGTTATAGAACTGAGACAAAAACTGGAAAGAGCAAGTCGGAGGGTACATGAAGGGAGTATGAAGTCTCTCTGCATCTGAACCTGACCTGCTGCTGACCTTGGATCAGGAGAAGATGGGGCGGCAGGGAGAGATGACTGGCTGCCAGGGTCAGCTGAGCGGGGACTATTTCAAGTCCTAATTATCTGCTGTTGTTGAGCTGTCAACTGTTCCACAGATCCAAGAGCTAACGTCCCTTTGTTCTGAAGACACTGCAGAATAATTACAAGCTGGGTAAAGCCCTCAGGTGGAATGAAAGGAAAATTAAAACTAATTACTATTCAGGGCAGCCACTCTCTGGCCTCAGACCTTATTTTCTTCTTTTGGTATTTTCATTTACACACTCACAAAAATGGAGATAAATCTATTTTAGATTTAGATTTAGAAGCAAACCCTGGTTACGTAGCAAGAAAATGTGAGGCATCCTGAGCTCCGTTTACCCTGCTTCCTTCCACAAAATTCTTTTATGTAAATTGCTTCCTCCCTGTGCCTCAGACATAATAAATACTCATCGAAGGAAGGAAAGAAATTGCACAAGTGGGAGATGAACTAAAATGTAGAGATTCCCAAACCTCACTCTCTCTAGCATCATGGATTTTATTACTAAAGGTTAATGGGAAATTGATCCATTAATCAATCCATGGAAGACTTTTCAGCAATGACTTGGCTACTCACCTATTTGGTGAAAACTAAGGGAACCTCTTACCCTCCTGGGTCCAAAGTTTCTCTGGGGTAAATGGATTCATTTCAACCTGTGGATTCATGAAGGTGAGACCATCACCTATATGCAAAGCATCCCTTCAAGTATTTAAAATAATTAAAAAGAAAAAAACTTCTGGGTACAGATGGGAGCTGCTTTCCAACTAGGAGAATCAGGTGTTGAAGGAACATATCCACCCTTCCTCATTCAGTGCCAAAACAACCCCCAAACTTCTGTAACCAGAACAACTCAAACTCTAACCAGAGCTCACAATCGCCCCACTAACAAACATGAGTGCCATTTATTAAGCACTTGGCAGGTGCCACTGTGCCAACCTCTCACCCACACAGTCTCATTCAATCTCAACAATTACAGTAGAGTCAGGTATTATTACTCCATTTAGCAGAGAAGTAAACTGAGACTCAGCGAGTAAGCCCCAAGGTTACACGTCTAGTCCTCACAGAATGCTGACCATGTTATGTTAACCATGTATTTCTGATACTCTGACCTAGGGGAGGTAGGGGCCTGCTGACTGACCCTGGAGGGGCTGCCCCTCCCATGGTTAGCTGATTCCTAGAGAGAGTGGAGGGCTCAGCTGAGCGCTTGCCTTTCGTATGCTAACCAACCAAGCCAGAGCCCACACCCTCACCACTTCCTCTGTGCCTCTCACACTCAGGGCCATTCCCTGCCCACCTCCCCGTGCCCCCCCCCCACCATAATCACCTTGGGGCCAGGTACCAGACAACTAGGGGCAGCTCCTGTGCCCCAGAGTCTACTGAAATTATTCAAGCTAGCCAATCCTAACCCTGTTTATCTGCCTCACCCATTCTTCCACAGAAACCACAGTGAAGGGTTCTTGCCCACATTGTTCCCTTTTTCTGCCTCCTGACAGACCCTGAATCTTCCTCATGTGGCTCCCCCATGTCATGGTGTGTCCCCTCCCATTGGGATCCGTGAGTATAACAAGCTGTTTTCAGTGGCAGTTGTCTCCTGATCTCACCTGCATAATAATAAGACCTACTTTTCTTGGTTTTTGCTTTTGTTTTTTCCACTAAGCAATTATTTTTTTTCTTTGAAGAATTAATAGTTGAATTAATATGTTGTGGCCATCTCTGCCTTACAGCAAAGTGACTCAGTTATATATGTAGACATTCTGTTTCCTATTCTTTTCCCTTATGGTTTATCAGAGGATATTGAATATAGTTCCCTGTGCTACACAGTAGGACCTCGTTGTTTATCCATTCTCTATATACCAGTTTGCATCTGCTCATCCCAAACTCTCCATCCATCCCTCTCCCAACCCCCTCACCCTTGGCAACCGCAAGTCTGTTCTCTATGTCCGTGTTTCTGTTTCACAGATAAGTTCATTTGTGTCATATTTTAGATTCCACATATAAGTGAAATCATATGGTATTTGTCTTTCTCTGACTCACTTCACTTAGTATGACAATCTCTAGTTGCATCCTGTTGCTGCAAATGGCATTGTTTTGTTCTTTTTTATGTCAGAGTAATATTCCATTGTATATATGTACAATGATCCATTCATCTGTTGATGGACATTTAGGTTGTTTCCATGCCTTGGCTATTGCAAATAGTGCTGCTGTGAACATCGGGGTGCGTGTATCTTTTTGTATTATAGTTTTGTCTGGATATATGCCGAGGAGTGGGATTGCTGGATCATACGGTAATTGTAGTTTTAGTTTTCTGAGGAACCTCCATACTGTTTTCCACAGTGGCTCCACCAACTTACATTCCCACCAACAGGGTTCCCTTTTCTCCACACCCTCTCTAGCATTTGTTATTTGTAGACTTTTTATTTATGGCCATTCTGACCAGCACTACATGGTACCTCATTGTAGTTTTAATTTGCATTTCTCTAATAATTAATGAGGTTGAGTATCTTTTCATGTGCCTGTTGGCCATCTGTATTTCTTCTTTGGAGAAATGTCTCTTTTGGTCTTCTGCCCATTTTTCGACTGGGTTGTTTGTTTTTTTGTTGTTGAGTTGTATAAGCTGTTTGTATATTTTGGAAATGAAGCCCTTGTTGGTCACGTCGTTTGCAAATATTTTCTCCCATTCTGTAGGTTGTCTTTTCATTTTGTTTATAGTTTCCTTTGCTGTGCAAAAGCTTGTAAGTTTGATTAGGTCCCATTGTTTATCTTTGTCTTTATTTCTATTGCCTTGGGAGACTGACCTAAGCAAATATTGGTATGATTTATGTCAGAGAATGTTTTGCCTATGTTCTAGGAGTTTTATGGTATCATATCTTATGTTTAAGTCTTTATGCCACGTTGAGTTTGTTTTTATGTATGGTGAGGGGGTGTATTCTAACTTCATTGAATTACATGTGGCTGTCCGGCTTTCCCAACACCACTTGCTGAAGAGACTAAGACCTACGTTTTAGTACACACATCCAGGGTTATCCCTGCATTAACTTCACTCAAGAAAGCCGAACCACAAGAGAGAAACATCGTATCTCATGTATTAGTAGTACGTTAGTAGTATTGCTGTGCCCGAAGACAAATGAAAGCCTTCAAGAGTACATTCCAAGGGCATGAAGAGCCACTGCTAATCTCACCCACCAACCCTCTCAAGCCCCAGACAGCAGCCATCTGTTTCCTGCTTTGTTTTGATGGCATTGTGATGACGGGGAAGGGGAGTGTCAGAATATCTGGGGGACCCTGATTTGCACATTCATCCAAAGGGGGTTAGAAAAGACAGTGAACACTGCCCTGAAACAAAGTCATACTTCCCCTCTGGTGATGGGCATTCTTCCTTCCTCCAGATTGCGGTACGCGGGCCTCTCACTGTTGTGGCCTCTCCCGTTGCGGAGCACAGGCTCCGGACGCGCAGGCTCAGCGGCCATGGCTCACGGGCCCAGCCGTTCCGCGGCACGTGGGACCCTCCCAGGCCGGGGCACAAACCCGTGTCCCCTGCATCGGCAGGCGGACTCTCAACCATTGCGCCACCAGGGAAGCCTCTGGATGGAAGCTTTTAAATGAAGGGTAAAGTTAGCTACCTAGAGACAGCTGGCCAAATTAGCATGCTTACAGCAGGTAATTAAGCCAAGACTTCAGTTGAAAATAGTAATTAATCACCAAAATAACTTCATTCAGCCTGGTTCCCTCCACACCATTCTGGGCTGACACACACAGGAGTGTGCACTTCCTGGAGCCCTTCTCACCCAACACCTCATCTACGAAAGAAAGCAGCTGACACATGAGTGATCTTAAGGCTTTGGCGTGTGTCTGATCTCTCTCATCCTCTCTTGCTTGAAGTGACTTCTGTACACGAATAGAAAAATACCACATAATGCTCTAAAATCCAAGCACTAAATCACCACTCAGACCCCACATCTTCTATCAAAGGCACACTTTTCAAAGGAGGCTTAGTCACCCGAGACAGAGCCAGCTTTCAGTGACATGAGTCACACCGTTAATATGGCCTTGCCGTCCATGGTTTGACCCTGGGTGGTCACTGTCATCGAGAGCTTCTATTATTTGTACCTAAGTAATTGTTGGAGTGTCTTTTGGGGACTATGGAGTGGCAGTTTCTATAGTGGGGTACACCTAAACCAAATGTTGCATGTGCAGGGCTTCCAAGAGAAGCAGGCCAGACAGATTGGTGGGCATTATTCTTTTTGGTATCAAATGACTATTATCTGTAAATGAGGGTGGTGTTACTTCTGTAAACACTGGGGTGTCCTGGTGACCCACCTGAGCTCCTTTCTCTGTGCAGACGCTTATCTGTGCTGAACCCCAGACTTACGTACATCCAGCTGCCTGCTCTGTAGCTCCACTTGGATAGCAACTCGGTACCTTAAGCCGAATATGCCCGAATCTGAACTGTTGATTCACCCAAAGCTGTGCACCTCCTGAATATCCCAATTTCAGTATCACTATCTAGCTCGTTGCTCAAGCCAAAACCCTCTGAGTCATCTTCAGTCATTTTTGGTTCCTCCAGCCAATCCTTTCCATTCTAACTCCTGCAAACATCTCTAGTCTGTCCACAAGTGTGTGTCTTCACTCCCCGCCCTCCCCACATCAGGCTGTCAATCTTCCTCCTATCACGGTAGCATCATCTCCGGCTCCCTTACAAATCATTGTTCACATTGCGGCCAGTGATGATTTTTTTTTTTAATGCAACAGACAGATCACATCTGTCAGAAGAATTCTTTATTAATAAATAAATGTTAGAGACACCTATTCCAATGAATGTGTTAGTCATTTATTTCAATCAAGATGGAAGGGAGAAAACGAAAGCCTTGATACTTTCTTAGAAAAAAAAAAATTCAAGTCCCATAGGAATTATAAATAGTGGGCTGAGTACAGTTTTCTGTGCCAGTCAATTAACATGTTGCTTTAGGATTGATGGCTTCCTTCTAAAGGAGGTAGGTTACACTTTTAAAGTCCTGATGTCTCTAGAATAGTTCTTAGAAACCAGACAGCACATTTTCATAAAACCAAGTATGAAAACAAGTGAGTCTGACACAGTGGGGTTTAGGATTCACCCTGCTGAGTTAGGATTTATAGTCTAAGGCTGGCCAAGTCAGATGTCCTGTAAACACTGCTAGCCTTTCTCCTTAGCAATTGGCTGTTAAAGGCTCTACAGCTCAGAGCATCATCCCCCCGAAGACATCTGAGTCATCAGTCTCTACCTTTTCAACGTTCTTTGCTCACAGCTGCTTATTAGCGGCCTGCAGTTTCTGGCTTCAGCATAATTTTTAATAACTCCATTTTAAAATCCTTATCAGAATTATAGACCTTTATGGTTTCCCATTTCTACGTCAGAGAATGTGGGATTTGAAACCTCCTGTGACCATATGTTCCTCCCCTGCTTAAAGCCATTATGTAGCTTCTCTTGGTTTCTGAAACTCCTTATCCCAAAGTCAAGGCCATGGCAGGGTGCCCTCTGGCCACCTCACTAGTCCCTTCTTCCCTGACCCCAGGTCACCCACAAGTCTGCCCTGTCCTTGGCACATACTCCACTTCTCCCCTTGCCTGAGCACTCTTCCCTGGCTCTTTTCATAGTTGACCCTTCCAGCCTCAAATTCAGCATCCCTTCTGGACTACCTCCATCAGCTAAGAATGTGTTCAGCTGCAGGCAACAGCAAACCAGACTAGTTTCAGCATTATAAAAAAATAGAGAAACAATAGAGGCTTATTTTTCCGACGTGAGCCGTCTTGGGAGGTAGTTTCTGGCTGTGCTTTAGCTGCTCCGTGACGTCATCAAGGACGCAGCCTTTCAGAGGCTTCTGCTCTGTCAGACTTTTATCTTCATCCTTGCTGGTTTGTGATCTCAGAAAGGCCGTTGCCAGTCCAGATGGCTCATTCATCTTGTCTGAGGCAGAAAAATGGGGGGAAAGACAAAAGGCGTTCTCCTCACCGGGCAAGTCCTCACTTACCCCCAGACGCAGGCTGCTTTTTGAATCTTAATGGCTCTCGGGTCTGCTTTTATGCCAGTTACTCAGCCAGGGGAGTGAGATCACCAGTAACTGATTTAGACCAGGCACGATTCACCCCTGGGGTTGGAGTAGGGGCTACCCTCCCACAATCGAGGAATCCCTATGTGCCACCTGAATGCACTAGGTTCTGCTAGAAGGGAAAGTGAGGGACAGTGGAGGGGCACTGGACAGTGTCTGCCCCATCCCTGCCCCTTTACTTTCTATCGTGTCACCCTATTCATGTCCTTTATTGCAGCAACTGTAATCTGTGAGACCTTGTATATTTATTTATTAACTTGTCTGTTGCCTGTGTCCTCCAATGGAAGAGAAGCTCCATGAGGGCGGGGACCTTGTCAGTCTTGTTCACAATGCAACCCCAGTGTCTGGCAACCAGTAAGTGTTTCTTTGGATTGATAAGTTTCCTGCTGCCATTTTTATGACCACTCACTACACATCAGCAGCTCTGCACATGTTAGCGCATTTCATTCTCATCACAGCTCCCGGGGGTTCAGAGTAGCCTCTCCATCTCACAAATGGGGAAAACTGAAGCTTAGGAAAGGTCTAACTCTTGTGAAGACCTCACAGGGAGTGGTGGAGCCTGGTTTGAGCTAGTAGCCAAGCTCCAGGCGGAAGTGATTCTTAGGTCACTAAATGCCATCATTCCATGATGTAGAAGCCAGCTGCTCGATTCACATCCTCTTGGCTGTCTCTGTTTTCTGGGCCAAGAACCTCCCTTGGAAGCTCTTCTCACTTTGTGCTGATAGGGTCCAGTACGCTCCATGTCCCAACACACCAGAGCCTACTTGCCCCATCCGGGTATATAGCCTGGAGGTGCTGGTGAGTTATCTTCAGGAGGAACCTGTAACCAACAGGGCTTGGGAGCTGGTAGACAGAGTCTCCAGCCTCTTACTTCAGGTGGACAGTTCTGACATTCTGTGTGCTCCTCAGAATTCCAGGGGAAGAGAGCCCTCCCCTCACTGCCTAGCACCCCCTGCCCCGTCTTGCAGACAGAATAACGTCCCCAAGGATGTCCACTTCCAAACCCCAGAACCTGTGAATGTTAACTTTACTGGCAAAAGGGACTTTGCAGATGGGATTAAATGAAGACCTTGAGCTGGGAACAGTATCCTGAATTATCCAGGTGGACTCAGTCTCATCACGTGAGTCCTTACAAGCAGCGAATTTTTCCCAGCTGTGGTCAGAAAGAGCCGTGATGACAGAAAAAGTGTCAGAGAGATTTGATGTTGCCAACTGTGAAGATGGAGGAAAGGGTCGCCAGCCAAGGGATGTAGCCTGCCTCTGGGAAAGAAAGGGAAGGAAATGGATCGTCCCCTGGAGCCTCCAGAAAGGAACGTAGCCTTGCTGAGACCTTGATTTGAGCCCAGTGAGCCCCGAGTTGGACTTCTGCTCTTCAGAGCTATAAGATAGTACAGTTTTATTGTGTTATACTGCACTGTGTTCCACCACTGTATCTATGGCCACTTACAGTTGACCACAAACTACAATGATAGCAAGTACACTCCATCCCATTAATAACATGCACTTACATCGGTGTTTCCTTCTTCCCTGTCTCTCCCCCTCCTCAACTCCTACTTCCCAGGATGATAATTACCTACAGCCAAGTACTTGTCTCAGGTGTTGTTTAATAGGGCACCCAAACCAAGACACTGCATACACTTTTCACTGACCTTGCAGTTCTCATATCCTCACCCCACTGCAACCCTCTTCCTAGTCTTCAGTGATTCTGGAATTGATTCAGAGGGCAGCTAAGATTCTTGAAACTCCAGGCTTCTAGGCAAATTTTTAAGTTGTAATAAACCCACAGCCTTCTCAAATGAATAATTAACATGCTCTTGGCTTCTGATAATTTAAGAATTATGTAATCATTTCAGATTACACATATTATTATTTTTATTATTATTATTATTTTTTGCGGTACGCGGGCCTCTCACTGCTGTGGCCTCTCCAGTCGCGGAGCACAGGCTCCGGACACGCAGGCTCAGCAGCCATGGCTCACGGGCCCAGCCGCTCCGCGGCATGTGGGATCCTCCCGGACCGGGCCACGAGCCCGTGTCCCCTGCATCGGCAGGCGGACGCTCAACCACTGCGCCACCACGGAAGCCCCAAATTACATATATTATTGATTGATTATTTCTAAATGCTGTCACAATGATTTATGCTATGTGGAAGGAATTCAATGCCCTAAAGAAACATTAAAATGAAGTGAAGCTCAGCTATTTTAATGAGCTAAGATCTCTTGAAAATGTGCTATATTACCTGATGATGGAATCGATACTGTAAAGGAAATAATATTACCTATATGATCACCTGTAATAAAAATCACCAGTATTAGAAAGAACACTATTATCAAAAGTTGTCCACACGGGGAGCTTTGCAGGCTCCACTAAGTACATGTCTATGCGATACACAATTGTTCGCCGATTCACCTTCCTTCTATTTTCACACCCTCGAGAGTTTGTTAGTGTGTCTTTAAAGGAATTCTAACCCACATGAGGGGGTTGTATGGTAATTCACAAGGCAGCATGAATTCTGAGATTGTGGCAGATCTGGTGGTGGAGACAGTACAAGCGCCTTAACTGCATAACTGAGTCCCTACCCCCTTTACGTTTCTCTTCCAGTAACTACTTGTTACCCTGCTAAAGTCTGAAAAGGTGCAGGTCACGTTCTTCAGAAGGATTAGTAACAAAGGGCTATTGGAAGCCGTACATGTCAGAAAACCTAGCTCTAGCTTGGATATCCTCCTGTGTACATACATCTGCCATAAGAGAGAGATTTCTATAAACAGCAGGCCGGGCAAGAGCTGGCGGGGCTCTGCCCTAGTGCTTCTGTGACGCGGGGCTTCTGCAGTTGATTCCCTGAGTGGCGGCGGCGGTGGGCAGCTGTCTGCAGGGCTCACTTGGACTGACAGCTGGGCAGCGGGGATGCAAGGTGTGGGGAGCCCCTGACCCGAGGAGCTGCCTCACTGCAGCGACCCAGCGCTTCTCACGACTTGACACAGTGTGTCTTTGGACAGTGTGGGCTCTAAAAGCAAAGGTTATTCAAAGGAGACTTAGGTCTCCCCGGAATTAGATGACAAATAAGTAAGCATATAAATCCCCCATCCACAGTCACCAGGCAGCTAAAGTCCGTGTCCGTCTCACTGTCAGCTTCAGGAAACCGAAGAACTAAAGCTGGCAGTCCATTCAAGAGCAAGAAGAGAAGCAGGGAGACGCCGAGCCTATGAAATGCTCTGCTCCGAGACACCACATGGGCTGGTGGTGAGACAGTGCTGTGAACAGGCTGGGATTTCTACAAGTTTGTGCACCCAAGGGAAAGTCAGGGAAGGAGAAGTGGACGGCTGGAGGCAGAAGGAAAAGGAGGGCGGCTCTGCTCCAGAACCTGCAGTGAAATTTTGAAACATATGAAGTTCATCTTCATTGCCTTCCCACCTCACCGTGTTGAGTTTTGCAGCCCTCCCGGGGCCCACAGCTGTGGCAACCTTATTTGAGTCATATCGCGTCCCACTTCCAGCCTTCCCTCCTTACCCAGATCAGCCTGTCCTGCGTCCCTAGATCTGTTCTCCATGCCCTGATGTCTGCCTGCTGACAGCGGAGTAGTGATGGGCAGATAAAGACATAGTGGCAACCGGCCAAGATGGTACGTCTCTTAGAGAAGACAGTTTCCGTTTTCAGGCAAAGCTACACAAAACGTGTTACACTGCTCCCCACAGCTTGTGCAGTGAAGGGCCCACACCAAGCACAGCTCTGCCTCCGGCCTGTCCTGACTCTTCCCTCTCGCCCCACGTCTTGGCAGTGGCTTTGCTCTTTTACCTTATCCAGGGCTCTGCTTAAATGTCTCTGCCTCAGAAGGTACTCTCCTGTCTACACCACCTAAAACTGCATCCCATCCATCTGTATTCCCTTCCCCTTGATGTGTAAGGTTATTATTTGTTGTAATATTTATTAACATGCTTTGTTTTCCTTCCTTATACTAATGCCTGCTTAACTTTATATCAAATAGTTATATGCTAATAAAGGTCTGTTTGTATCCTCTCTAGAATATAAAGAATATAAGCTCCATGTAACAATCCATATTCTCTCCTTAGCTAAGAGAGAAAACCATCTTTCTTATCCTCTCTCAGAAGAGAGAGATCACACACATTATTCGGGCAGAAGACTCCCTGTGTTGGCATCCCTCTCATCAGAAAGTAATGATTTTTTTGTGGCAGCCTAAGTTCCCAACCCATGGACAGCTTGGAGTTATATACAAACGGTTTCTTGAGTAACTTCTGCCTTTTTACAGTTAGAACTCTGAAAATAATCTCTGATTTCAAAGGGATGATCATATCCCCAAAACACAGTATTAAAAAGTACTTTGAAACAAGCCCATACAGATTTAAAAGAGTGAGTTTCTCCATCAGGGACTGACAATTTGACCAAGAATAAAGAGCAAGGAACATAGTCACTCTGGAACTCTAGCCATTCTCTGGGCAGGCAAGCCTGGGTGGATCCACACAGCTTTGGGTCCCTGGAGGACCAGTTGGAGAAGGGGTTAGAAATGGGAAATTGAGAAGCCAGAGAAGTCTCTTCTGGAAGTTTCTGTCTCCCTTCTCCACCCAGCGGGACCCGTCTCCCTGGCCCCAGCTGCCAACGCCAGTAACGTCTCTTTCTCATCTACTGCTCACCTGTCCTCTTCACCCTCTGCTGTCAGGGAAAGAATGGATCGCCACAGTTGTTGAATGACTAACCCAATTAAAATGTCAAGTCTCGGGCTTCCCTGGTGGCGCAGGGGACACGGGTTTGTGCCCCGGTCCGGGAAGATTCCCACATGCCGTGGAGCGGCTGCGCCTGTGAGCCATGGCCGCTGAGCCTGCACGTCTGGAACCTGTGCTCTGCAACGGGAGAGGCCACAAGAGTGAGAGGCCCGCGTACCACAAAAAAAAAAAAAAAAATATGTCAAGTTTCCCAGGAGTTGTGTTTTAAACAGGAGATATAAATTCCATCCTTAGAAGTGAAGCTCAAATAATCACATTCTGTAGGAAGCCCTCCATAGTCCCCCCCAACACCTTATTAATTGCTCCCAGTTGAGGCTCCCGTAACACTCCGTACACGTCTCCATCTTGCATGTGCCACGTTGTGTAGTAGGTTGTGTACCTGTGAGTTCCACAGGGGCAGAGGGTATGACAAGCTTCAAGAGATATAGTTCTCAATATGGAGCAGGTGCTTAATAAACACTGATGAAGGAAGGAACAAACGCATGGATGACCGCATCTGTTTCCCCTGCTGCACTAGGACCACCTCAGGGGCAGAAGTGGTATCTTATTTACCTTTCAGTTTGAAAGGCAGCATTGTCTAGTCGAGGTAAAACTCAGCAGCCAGACTGCCTGGGTAAAATCCAAATTCCACCACTTAGAAGCTAACTGCCTCGGTTTGCTGCAAAATGAAAATGATAATAGTACCTAACTCATTGGTGTAGTGATGATTAAGAGGGCTAACATACGTAAAGTACTTAGACTGGTACCTACCACGTAGTATGTACCCTGTGAGTATTTTGGCTAATGTTATTCTTGTTACCTGAATTCTCAGTATCTGCAAAGCAGAGATTCAGTAAATGGGCACGTTGAGTGTCAGTCACAGATGGCGGCCAGGTACAAAGTTACAAATGCCCCTTCCCCTGCAGTCACACTACAGGTGCCCACTCATTTCATGGGCGCAGACAGCAGGGCGTGGGCATGGAGGAAGAGGGCTGCGGAGGAAAGTCCTGAAAACAAACCCCACCAACCACTGACTTCCCTCCTGGCTTCCCTCCTCTGCCCAGTAGTGGATGCTTTGTTATTTACATCATTTTCTGAAACAGTACAAGTATCAGTGGAATTTTTACCAAATTTCTTTGGATAACTACCTCAAGTTTCTGATTCCCTTTAGCCAAGAAGGCTTCGTCTTTCTTTCCTTCCTTTCTTCCTCCCTCTAGTTGTGGCGAGCAGGGGCTACTCTTCGTTGTGGTGAGCGGGCTTCTCATTGTGGTGGCTTCTCTTGTTGCAGAGCACAGGCTCTAGGCACGCGGGCTTAGTAGTTGTGGCTCGTGGGCTCTAGAGCGCAGGCTCAGTAGTTGTGGCGCACGGGCTTAGCTGCTCCACGACATGTGGGATCTTCCCGGATGAGGGATCGAACCCGTGTCCCCTGCATTGGCAGGTGGATTCTTAACCACTGAACCACCAGGGAAGTCCTAAGACTTTGAGTAGACAAAGTAGAAGGTTGGACACACTTATGTTTACAACCCTTTTATTTACCTAGTCTGGATCTTAATCTCCAAGAAGGAACATACTCAAAGTAAGCATTTGTCGGGCTTCCCTGGTGGCGCAGTGGTTGAGAGTCCACCTGCCGATGCAGGGGACGTGGGTTCGTGCCCCGGTCCGGGATGA
Organism: Lipotes vexillifer; assembly: GCF_000442215.2. Lineage (NCBI taxonomy): Eukaryota > Metazoa > Chordata > Mammalia > Artiodactyla > Lipotidae > Lipotes > Lipotes vexillifer. Next base: position 1,683,171 of record NW_006773947.1, on the reverse strand, counting down.
TCCCACCTGCCGCGGAGTGGCTGGGCCCGTGAGCCATGGCCGCTGAGCCTGTGCGTCTGGAGCCTGTGCTCCGCAATGGGAGAGGCCACAACAGTGAGAGGCCCGCGTACCGCAAAA
>NW_006773947.1:1637809-1683041 GCF_000442215.2 Lipotes vexillifer | reverse complement strand
AGAGGCCCCCGTACCGAAAAAAAAAAAAAAAAAAAAAAAAAAGTAAGCATTTGTCTACCCTCAACTGAGTTACTACTTGAACAATAATACCATTCAAGAGACTCATCCAACATAGGCAAAAATATCCCAGAGATAAAGTGATCCAGGGCATTTTTGTCTTCAATTGTATTTCTAAGACAAATACTGAGTTTCAGGCTGATTGTGGAAACTCAGTAAAAAGAGTCTAAATAGTTTACAACAAAACATTTCAAGGCAAGTGAAAATACAGAGGTAAATAAAATATAAAACATTAATGAAAGCAATTTTCTCAACTTTTCTTGTGGGATCACCTGACCTAGATCTAAGATCAGGAAAAGCCCCAATTAATTTATGCCTATTTGTTGCAGTGAAATAATTATAGGCAGATATGAAGATGCTATACACACAAACACACTGAATTCTGCTTTGTTCTTTGTTTTTCATACTTTTCATTTAGCTTACTATATATTAATTATTTATTCATAGTCTACACACCTTCCCCCCCACACACACTAGAATGTAAGCTCCTTATGGGCATGATTTATTTTCTGCTTTGTGCACTGCTATATTATTAGAGCCTGGAACATAGAAGGCACTTGAAAACCTATAGCATGAATGAGGAGATCACAAGTCCTTTGAAACAAATTGCATTCTCCAGGTGAAATTCAAGCACCTAAAAAAAATTCTGGAGGTTTGTAAAATCTCCCATTCTCTAAAACTTAGACAAGCATTTTCTACAGCAGAGCCAGGGCCAGAAGGGAAAATCCTGAGGGGAAAGAAGCCGGTGGTTATTCTAACAAGATAGCCAGAGAAAGAGATCAGAGGACCGAGTACTCGGTGAAAGTGAAGGGTAACCTTTGCTTTACCACAGAGAAGAGGAAACTGGAATAAAAATAGAAACATCTATGAGGATTTATCTTTTGCCAGAAGATGCTCTAGGAAGAAAAAAGATCGCAGACTGTTTTCAGGTACAGATTATTTGGTTTGCCTTCTACATAGTATGTGGCAAATTCTTTCAAAAGGAATAGTCTGCTGATGATGAATATGCTACTAACTACCATAAAAAGAAATATGGTTATTGAATATGTGGTCAAAGTATGAACTTCAATGACTTTGCCCTTTAACCAGAGCAAGGAGTATGGCCTTGGACTTATTACTTAACTGCTCAGTGTCTCAGTTTCCTCATCTATAAAAAGGAGACAAAAACAATATTTACCCCTCAGTTGCTTGTCAGGAATTAGGAGTGGAGGTGGCAAGAAGTAAGGGTGCTTGTTAAGCAAGGATTGGTCGGGGTCTGAAGTGGTTGCACAGTTGTAAGGGGAGACCTTGAGACCATCAGGTTACAGCTGGCAGCCGCTAGTGGATATTGTTTCAAGAATTGCTGGTGGTGTACTTGAGTTTGGTACAGTTCATGAAATTCAGGTTCCCAGTGATGCAGGAATGGGTACAAAACCACATCCACAATGGCCACGCAGCTCCATTTTGGATGCCTGAACCACAGTTACTCCATTGTGATTTTTTAAATGCATTCTTTTCTTCAATTAAAGCAGATTGTACTATGCATGTTTGACAGGCCACAAAACAGGCTGTCCTGGTTAGCATAAAGTTTAAGTTAAATCATGTATACACCAGAATGACCTCAATATGTGAACATTTCTTCTATCACTGTACATAATATACAAAAATTAACTCAAAATGGGTCATAGATCTAAATGTAAAACTTAAAAGTAGACAACTTCTATAAGAAAACATAAGAAAAAGCATTTTAACCTTGGGTTAGACAAAGATTCCATAGATAACAATACTAAAAGTACAGTCCAAAAAAAACAAATTGGTAAGTTGGACTTCATCAGAATTAAAAACTTCTGTTCTTTCAAAGAATAAAAAGACAGGCCAAGGACTGGGAGAAGATGTTTGCAAGTCATATACCTGATGAAGGAATTGTATCCAGAATATACAAAGAACTCTCAAAATTGTATTATAAGAAAACAAACAACTCAGTAGAAACTGGGGCAAAGGACTTGAACAGACACTTCACCAAAGAAGACTGATAATAAGTACATGAAAAGATGCTCGACATAATTATCCATTAGGAAAATACGAACTGCAACCACAATGAGATACCACTACATACCTATTAGAATGACTAAAATTAAAAAGATTAACCATGCCAAGTACAGATGAGGATGGAATTCTTATATACTACTGTTGGGAATGGAAAAGGATACAGACACTTTGGAAGACAACTGACAGATTCTTTAAAAGTTAAAACATACACCTACCATACTATCCAGCCATCCTGCTTCTAGGTGTTTAACCAAGAGGATAGGAAGTATGTGTCCATACAAAAACATGTACATGAATGTTCACAGCAGCTTTATTTGTAAGAGAAAAACTAGAAAGAACGGAAATTTCCATCCAGATAAATTGATTAACTGTACCAAGAGCTAAAGCCCTTCGCCTTAACCAAGATGACTTCCTCTGCATAATTCTCTGCAGAGGAGGCAATGTCTCCTTCACTTTTGGTATTAAGCCAAGTGGTGAGCAAACACTTTAATCATAATAATAGCTGTAGTTCTAGTCCCTGGCTCTTAGGAGTGCTTAACATGTGTGTAACAGTAATGCTTCATGCTTAGTAGTTACGTGGGTTTAAAAGTTCATTAACCAAAGATGTATAGAAATGTGATTTTCCAATAAGTTTTATTTAAGAGGTGATATCTATGAAACACTGCACATGGCAAGAGTATGTATTTCTTCCAAATACAAAGAAGAAAATGGAGGAACCACTTATCAAGGCCTCTCCTGCAAAAGGTCCTGGACCAATGGTCCAGCCAGTGACTCAGAATTTGACTTAATGCTGGGAGCCATCTACCTCAAAGTGCTGAGCAGGGCAAAATCAAAATGGTTGGGAGAATGCTTGCCTCTGGTAAAAAGCTGCATGGAAATTGGTTACTAGAAGGAAAGCAGTTTAACTCATGCAAACACAACTGAACTAAAAACGGAGATTAAAGAGAGCGGCTGTAACTCACACCATATTATTTAGTAGCTGCAATTTACATTTTTCACTGCAGAGTTCCATTCACAAAAACAACAATATTTATTTACCATCTGTTACGTGCCAACAGTGTGGCAGTCATCTTTAAGACTTTTGTGTACTAGAGTAGATTACGGAGGCAATGAAATCTCTTTTCCAAGAAGGCTTTATTATTTGGATATGGAATATGCCCAATCAGACTGAGATAAGTGTAGAACGTTCGAGAGACAAAGGAATGGAAACGATTACCAGCTAGGGTGCTTCCTTGTCTATGACTTTTTAAATGCAAGCTTTTTTGCCATCATGCCTTACCTGAAACATTAATAGCCACTATGTCATTTCCCGCACGTCTGGCCCAGTAAGTCACCATGAACAATGTAGAGGTTATACTGAGTGTCCAGTTAACTTGGTTGAATAAGGTCCCAATGAATGGGGGAAATATATTTGGAAGTTCTTTCCTACAAATGAAACACTGTGGTCATCCATTCATTAAACAAATAGTTCCTGAGTTCATACATTGTCCTGGGTGTGTGCAATGGTAAACAAAACAGACATATGGTCTTTACCCTCGTGAAGCCTATGGGGAGAGGGTAGATCCAAAAATAAATATATAATTGCGCATTGTAATAAGTTAAAAAGGTGTGTATACGAGTGGCCAAGAAAACTCAATACACTGCCTCGCTGTCATTTTATTTCTCTCCAGAAGCAAGAAAGGCATTGCTCCACTGCCCCCTAATTGTAGCAGCTTTTCTGTGTTTTCTAATTAGTAGTTATTCGAAATGTCAATGTGCAGTTGACATTTCTGTGCTTGGAGTGCAGCAACCTGCTCAACAAGCACGGCCTGCTTCTCCCGAGGCTAACTCTTGAGTACCTGTCAGGTGGGCCAGACCGACGTGCAGCGCACAGAGGTGGAGCCCGCAGCCAACCTCTTCAACCACTGTGCTCGTGGGCACACAGCACAGAAGAGACACGTAGCCTTCTCAATCCCACTAACACATCTAGATGAACCACAATGATGTAAGCAGGTTCTGAGCAAAACTGAGGAATAGAAAGGAGAGTTTTGTCAAGATAGTGGCAGATATCTGAATTTATTTTCAGGTTCTTTCCTTGTCCTTCCTGAATACCTGTGTCCCCCTGAGCTGCATTCACTGTGTCGTTTGGAGGAGCAATCCAGCTCAGAAAGGTTGAGTCCTGAGAATTCTCCTGTCTTGCTCCTAAGAAATCCCAAGTTTCTTTTGTGATAGTGGCTTAATGAGAAAGCAGGACTGTTAAGAAAAATCAAACTGTTATCTCATTTTATGTTTTTATCACGCATCTCATTGCACTAGTTTCGTTCATCTTTGATGTTAAAATACTACTGCATGATAAAAGGACATGAGGACATGATAAAAGGCCTTTCAATATGAAATGGACAAGATGTGTAATTGAAAGAAATGCTTCCAGAATGGATTTCACAGAATGTGACAAGACTTTCTCAGTGCCATTCTTAAAAACCTCTGCTAATATCTGAACAAATACCAGACCTTACAGGATTCCATGGGCTCTCATGCAGGGTTGCATTAACCATGCTTTCACATCAGATTAGCAGAAAATATCTACTATAATATAATGTCTGCACATATTAAATGTGTATCTATCAAATGCCCACTGCATTTGTAATATGTCTAATTATTATGAATTATGTTGACATCAGATAATTTAGTAGACCCCCACTTACAGTTCTTGACCCTTTACTTGATTGAGAATATATAAAAATGACCCAAGTGTTCACTGTGAATGCCAGTTAAAGCTTATATTAAGAGCAAAATGTATCCCTCCAGCTGTGAGGTTTGGAATCTAATCTTCCACTCTCCTTGAACTATCGTGAGTGAAATGGCAGATCAAAGTTCACTTTTCATAAATATTTAAATAATGTCACAATTAGCAACACCAATCTGGATAATTATTTAAAGGCACTTCATATTATAAACCAGAAATCCACTTTTTTTTTTTTTTTTGCGGTACGCGGGCCTCTCACTGTTGTGGCCTCTCCCGTTGCAGAGCACAGGCTCCGGACACACAGGCTCAGCGGCCGTGGCTCACAGACCCAGCCGCTCAGCGGCATGTGGAATCTTCCAGGGCACGAACCTGTGTCACCTGCATCGGCAGGCGGACTCTCAACCACTGCGCCACCAGGGAATCCCCAGAAATCCACTTTTTAAAAATGATACACCAGTTTAATTATATGGGGAAATGTAGTGGGAAAGTTTGACCTCAGAGGTTTTGGTAATTCGTATGGCTTCACCAAGACTCAGCCAGAAAGCTTCATTTTAATCTTAAATGAAACATTGCACTTAACAAAACTTTCATATCTGAGATTCAGCCGGAGAAGTTCATTTTGGAAAGCATTTACAACTATTAGGTACATGAATCTCTGAACCAATAATATGAAGCTGTGGCAGTAAAACAGCAAGAAGTAAATGGAGGCTAAAATCGGGAGGACAGTCAGTGCAAAAAGTGTTCTTTTGTTTTCATGATCAGTCCTTAGATATTTTGGCTGAAGATACAAAAAGAAAAATAAATGTTTCCCTCAAGAACTGTCAGTTTGTTTTGTGCAGTGGTTTTCATTTATTTACAGTACGATGATAGAGAAAATGTTACAGAGATGGAACCGATTATAGTAATAAAAGGAAACCAGTCTGTAGCTCTAAAATCTTGTGCCAGAGTCCATCCGTGTGGTCGGCAGATGTTTTACAAACACTTAGGGAATCTGTTGTGAAGTTCAAATAGAAAACCAAGAGAGCATTTTGTATTTGTCCAGAAATCTGGGGGAACAAAGGGAAATGAAACCCAGGGTCTTCTGTAGCCTAGTTTAATACCATTTGCCACTCAGCCCCCATCTGCCCTGCACTTCCCATTGCCGGGTTGGAAATATCATCAACTGGTCCAGGTTCAGGGCTTTCAAAAAGCCTCATCATTATGTAACCAGTGTTGGCCCTCATTGCACTGCTGTACATTGGATGACTGTTTGTACCGAGCACAGTGCTTAGCAGATGTCAAATTAGTGGCAGCAGAAGCTATGAGATGCCTTGTTACAGTCGGCCTCAACCTTGGCTGCACTGGGTCATCACCCGGGAGCTTTGCCACGTGCTGGCACATGGACTTGTCCCACCCCATCTGTCACCAGAGATTCTGATTTCATTGGTCTGGGGAGCATCCAGGGCCTCGGGATTTTTTTTCCTTTTTCTTTTAAAATAATTTTAGATTCACAGGAGGTTGCAAAGTTTTCCCTAATGGTTACATCTTACATAACTATAGTTACAATATCAAAACCAGGAAATTGGCATTAGCGTAACGTGTGTGCATAATTCCATGACGTTTCATCACACATGTAGATTGTGTAGCCACCACTGTAATTAAGATGCAGAACTATACCATCCTCACAAAGATCACCCTGTACTACCCCTGTATAGTATCACCTACCCCTGTTTTTCCCTGCCATTCCGACAAACACTAATCTGTTCTCCATCTCTTTTGTCACTTCAGGAATGTTATCTTAATGGAATTCTGCAGTATGTAACCTTTGAGATTGGCTTTTTCACTCAGCATAGTGTTCTTGAGACCCATCCAAGTTGTGTGAATCGATAGTTCGTTACTTTTTATTGCTGGGTAGAACTTCATCGTATGGATGTAATCTGTTTAATATTCATCTATTGTAAGACATTTTGGTGGTTTACAGTTTGGGGCTATTACAAATAAAGCAGCCAAGAACATTTGTATAAAGGTTTTTGTGTGAACATAAGATTTCATTTCTCTGGGATAAATGCCAGGAGCACAACTGCTAGGTCATGTGTTCATTATCTGTTCAGTTTTTTAGAAACTGCCAAACTTTTCCAGAGTCGCTGTACCATTTTACATTACCACCAGTAACGTATGAGAGATCCAGTTTCTCTACGTTCTTGCCAGCATTTGGTATTATCACTGTGTTTTATTTTAGCCGTTCAGATAGGTGTATAGTGATATCTCACTGTGGCTTAATTTTCATTTCCTTTACGGCTAGTGATGTTGAATATCTTTGCATGTGCTTATCTGCCGTCTGTATATCCTCTGCAGTGAAATGTCTCTTTAGGTCTTTGGCCCATTTTATAGCTGGGGTTGGATGTGGCAGGTGGGAGGCAGGTTTAGAAGTTCTCCAGGTATTTCTAATATGCAGCTCAGTTTGGGAAGCGCTGTCTCATAGTGTCTCTGTGTGGTGTAAACGCTAAACTTAAGCTGTTGCACCTGTGGTAACCTTAAAATAAGGCCTGTATGGTCAGGATGGGAGGATTAAATATGCCTTCAGTCCCAGGGAAGGGAGCTGGAAGTGTTTCCCGGGAGCTCAGGTTCTTTGCATGTGCTCACCACAGGGCTGGAAGGGTGTCTGAGAGTTCCAAAGGATAATTCTGGAAATATGGACAAAGTATAATACCTTCTGCCTCAGAATCATGGTGTGCGTGTCCTGTGCATGCCTGCACATATGGACATGTGTGTAAAATGGTAATTCTCAGGTCTCAAACCCTGGACCTACAGAATCAGAACTTTTAAGAATGGGACCTGGGACTCTGCATATATGGAACAGGTGGTTCCTGTGCTATCAAAAATTTGAGACCTGTCTTTTGGTCAGAGAAGATTAGGGGTCCCACTTTCCACTGAGGGCACTTCAGGGCACGGGTGGATGCCCTTCTACAAAGAAATTGGTTTCAAGAGGAATTCCCTTGAGCCAGTTTGGGCATAGAAACTTGTGTTCTCCATCAGAAACCTGGGGAACTGAGAGAGCTAGGATGGTGTTTGCATACTTCCATGTTGGTATTCCAGAAGCAATTCTCACCTGTAATATCACTCTGTGTTGAGAAGTAATCATTTGTAGTAATCAGTGACGTTAATAACAATAATTAACATTTACGGAGCGCTAGTTATGTGCTAGACTTCTCCCACACACTAGCTCTCTTAATTCTTATAACAACTTATAGACAGGTTATCATATTCTCCATTTTGTAGGAGAGGAAACTGACGTTCAGAGAGGTCAGGTCATTTGCCCAAGGTCGCAAAGCTAGTAGATGACACAACTGTTTTTCCTTCTGGAATTCCCTCTTATTTTTGTCCTTGGTTGTCCCAAACTCCAGTTTTTAATAATTTTTTCAGACCTACTTAAACCTCATTGGAAAAAAAGAAGCACTAAGAATTTATAAATATATCTACAGAGCTCTGAATAGCCTAACGGGCCACCATTTGTGTAGCCAGAATAAATGCTTCACGGAAGTTGCATTGCTAAGGATCTCTCTGGGGCAGCACTGCAATGTGTACTGTAAACATCAAGCTGGTTCTAAATGGAGGGAGTGAAGCTCTCAGGGGCACTGAGGCGGCAACTACTGTACAGAGTAAGAAATTATTTCTATCCTGCTCCTCAGGAACCTGTAATTAGGGGAGAATAAGCCACACCCTTTAAATACACACGTGTGGCCCTTGCCCCATTTTCACAGCCACCTGCACATGGCTGGTTCAGGTGAAAGCTCTTTTGTTTTCCAGCTGACATCCTGCATCATCTTGCATGATGGCCTCAGTTCTCTGAGTGGCTTTGACATAATTGGTGTTTTCATAATATACCCAGGGTCATTGTTCGTAATCCCCAGTTGCCTGCCTTCGAGCCTGCCATGTCCCTGAGCCTCGGGTAAGTTGAGAGCTGTGGGCGTACGGGTGTGAGGAAATGGTTTCCTCCCCTGCCTCCCCAGGTTCCAAACCAAAGGCTTCCTGCAAGGCCGCTACTGGTCTTTGGGAATCAAAGTGGATAGAAAGCAGAGCCTGGAGTGTGACGAAAGAAACGGAAGAACAGCTTCAGGGCTAACAGCACATTTTGGCTTCTGTAAGAAACTTGCTTGCTTGCTTGGGGCGGGAAGAACCGGGTTCCTGATTGGCTGATTCAAAATTAAACAGCTCCCTCCCGCCTTGAGGACTTCCCGCCCTGTGAAGGGTATAAAGGCCTCGCCCGACTGTTAGTCGGGGTCTCACTCACTTCTCTCCGAGTGGGACCCTGTCTGGACAGTTTGTGTAAGCTTCTATACTTGTATAAATCCTTTGCTAATCTTTCTACTTGGTGTTGGTGATTCTCGGGTGTCCTTGGTTGGGACACGGGTCGCATTTACCGGGGAACTCGACTCCAGGCGTGTGGCTCCCGGACCGCAACAGGAGCAAAGCTTAAGGTGCGAGCCTCTGTTCCAGAAGGGAAGAGTGACGGGGAAAGGAGAGCGCGGAAGCACATGCAGGTGGAGGCCAGACCGAGCTGGCCACGTGCCACGAAAACCATGCCTGACGCTCAGCCGGCAGGACTCCGTGCGGAGGTCAGATGGAACCACCACATCTTGGAATTGTTGGTCACAGGGAGGAAGGGCACAGAGTTTATCTGCCGGTTCTCTCTGCCTCTTGACTCTCACTGGTCAAAGCTGGTGCCACGGGGATTCAGCGCTCCCTCACTTCCGGTTGTCACCCCTCCTCCCCAGGCAGCTGTGGGACAGCCGTCCTCTGTGCCCTCAGCGAGGTGGCAGGGGTAAGCCTTCAAGTGGCAGGAAGAGCCAGCTTCTCTGCAGTCTCCTCAGCGGCCTGGGTCTGGCTGCAGGGCTGCGGCCGCTCGCGTGGTGGGCAAGGGACCAGCTGTGCCGGAGCTGGCCCTTGGCCCTCGCCCTCGGGGAGGCTGCCTGTGCCGATGGTGGCAGAGATGAGGCCACAGTGGGAAGCTAGCAGCCAGGGCCCAGCCAGCAGAAGGGGCCAAGCAAATCTGGGGGACGGGGCACAGAACTCGGGTCCCATACAATACCGTTTCCAACTTTAACGCAGTGTTTGAGTATCGGGTTTCTTGGTTGCAAGCCACAGGAACATACTCCAGCTTTCTTGAGTCAGAAGGGAATTTATTGGGTGCACATTTAAGAGCTTTCAGAGACTGGAGAGTGGGTCATAGAACAGGCAGTGGGACCTGTTGCACCAGTTAGCTGAAACAGTGGCCCGCGCACCCCTGTCACGGTGGCAGAACTGTCCGCCTACCATGGCCCAACATCACTGCCTCCCCATGAGACTATATACCACTAGACATGCCTCCAAAATAGTAGAGAAGGGGTGATGCTTGTAATGGCTTGAATTGTATCTCCCTCCCAAATTCGTATGTTGAAGTCCTAACCTCCCGGTACCTCACCATGTGACCTTATTTGGCGATAGGGTGTTTGCAGAGCTCATTAACTAGAAATGAGGTCATTAGCATGGGCCCTAGTGCAATGTGACTGGTGTCCTCGTAAGAATGGGAAATTTGCACACAGAGACATGCACAGAGGGAAGACAAGGTAAAGAGATAGCCATCTGCAAGCCAAGGAGAGGGGCCTAGAATAGAGCCATCCCTCACGGCCCTCAGAAGGAGCAAACCCTGCCGACACCCTGATTTTCAATTTCTAGCTTCCAGGTCTGAGAGACAATACATTTCCTTGTTAGACCTAGCAAACTAATACAATGCTGGAGTGTCAAGAAGAGGAAAAAAAAAAGAAAGAAAGAAAATCCTCACCACTCTGCGGAACTCTTTGTAGATTGCTAAGGCACTTTGATGCACATTATCCCACCTGGCAGGGCTGGGACATGGACAGTCATGCAGGGCTCTGCTCTCAGAAGCCTGCTTTAATGCTCTGCTGCTGTCCTCTTGAAATTCTTCATGCTTTTTAAGCAAGGAACCCCACATTTTCATTTTGCAGTGGGCCCCACAAGTTATGTAGCTGTTCCTGTCCCCTGGATGTCACAGCAGCCTGTGTTTACCTATGAGATAAACAGGGACTTTATCGTGATTTGTGTTTATTGGTGATGAAACTGAAGCTGAAAGAGGTTAAGCAGCTTGATCACGGTCAACAGAACTGCCCAGAGTTGGATCAGGAACTGAGGTTTCTGGTGCAATGACCTCTGTGTTCCTCCAATCTGAGAATCTGTTAACTCTAGAACTCGCCTGAAAAACAAAATTTGGAGATAAAACCTTTACACAGTTTCCTTGTCTTCACTCAGTTATCTTGACTAAGGTTCAACACACGAAACCGGGCTCAGTGTCTTCTGGATGACCCTTGATGGTCTCCTAGTTGGGAAGTCCCTCTACCAGCCTCAACTGGTGATACTGGCTTTTTTGCTGGTCCCCTGTAGTCTACCCTTATCTGTTTTTCTATTAGATTCTGAATCTCTGAAGAAGCAGGTTCTTGTCTGCCTGAGGCCCCAGGTCGACCTAGTTTGGGTTTAGATAGAAACTGTTGACCTCAGGCCACTGGATCTGTGCCCTTGGTCGTGGATATTGAGAAATACCTTCAAGAATCAACTGATTGACCTCTTGCTTGGTTCTAGATATTCAGCCTCTTGGCTTTCCCAGGATAAACCAACCCTTCTAAACTGTGTATCATGGAGTTCCACCATCTCTCCTTGTCTACCTGCTCTTTCTCCCCTCTTTCCTCTATTCTCTCCTGGCTTTACTGATGCTCTGCTCTCAGTCAAGTCCTTAGACTCTCCTTTGATTTCCTTACCTTTTCCCCAGCCCCTGTTCTACCACAGTTTTCTCATTGTCCCTCAGTTCTTCACAGCTCTGCCCCAGCATCACCAACACACTGGAGATTTCCAAGTCAGTTACATCATCAGTGTCCTAAAGAAACACTGAATAAAGTTGTGCTTAATTTACTCTTGGGTTCCACTCAAGTAGATCATTTTTCCAAATCCATCAAAATTTTTGGAAGAAGTAGGAGGAGGTTTTAGGATTTTAAAGTGTTTCTTTTTCTTTTTTCTTTATTATGGAATGGAACATTGGAGGGTGAGGTGTGCAGTAATATATTGTGTTGTTTATTCACTCTCTGAGGTAGATGTAAGTTGCTGGCCTACACTTCTCTCTTTGGAAACAACTTCTCATTGTTTGTGGGGCTATTAGCCAGGATGCTCTACCCTCCTGGCTGCCTCCCCACATGACCAAGGCTGGCCAATCAGAGTATTCTGTCCTCCAGTGACTGGATCAGGGATTGCCATGTAACTCAAGCAACAGAACCATTCTTGACAATGGCTATATAGAAACTGGAGAGGGAGGTCTCTCTTCTTCTGGGAATGGGCAAGTGTGGAGACCAATGCTGACAGAAGAAAACTAAAAGTGGGGAGTGGGATCTAGATTTAAAGACAACTTGAGAAGATCTCTTATGTTGGTTACTAGCTCAAAGTCAATAGAGATTGAATTGGCCAGCGTCTGTTTAGTTATAAAGGGTGGTGGTGGTAGAGAAAACTCAAATTTGGCAAACAGGGACCTTGAGTTGCTTATACCTCAGAGCCATGGTTCAAGACGCGGGACAGTACCACTCTCAGCACTTTTTTTTTTTTAATGTATGAGGAATCCTGGGTTGTTACAATACTTGGGAGGTGCTTTTGGCATTGGGAGACGGGAATCCTAGACTCTGGCAGTGTACAGGACAGTCCTACAGAATGAAGGATTGCCCTGCTACCCTCTGTCGCACTGCAGGAGAGACAAAGGTCAACCTGTAGAGAGAAGCAGAGTCCTGGTGTCCCTGAGCGAGCACCTGTATCCAGCTGCACCCTTTCCTTCGAAGGGGGCTGGTACATACTGTTGAACTGAATGGGTCCTTGTTCTAAGAAAAATATGGTAGTCTTTGTGAAGTATCCGGTAATTAATTCATCTTAGACAACATCTGGGATAACCTGCAATTTATGAAGTGTCCTTCTTGGAGTGAATCACTAGTGGACCTATGACCATTGGTATGACATGTGTGAAAAAGAGCTCTTCACAGGCAAAATAGTTTTTAGAATTGCTTGAATGACTGAATTGAACAAAGAAAAACAATAGAATTGTTATCTTAAGTCTAGAGGAATGAAAGCGTTTTTTATTTACACAAGGCCATTTTTGTTCCCCAGGCAAGTCTAGTGGGGCAGGGGCATGGAAACCATAACTTTGCTATTGGGCAGAGGTGAAGGGCCTCCCACTAGAGGTGGTTTCCTCTCAGAAAGGTGGAGAAAAGAAGATTGATCCTGAGCCCAGAAAGCTGTTGTTCTTTGGCCCGATTTGGGGAATGAGGAAACTAGTCCCTGTGGTATCTCGGCATCCAGTTCCCTATCGGTGGATATAAACTGGTTCTCATTTTCCCTTTTCCATCTCACAGTTATCCCTCTGTTTTCACTGTTTTTGTCTCAGGGGAGATGGCAGGGAGAAGAAGGTGAGGAGAAGTGAAGAAATGTGTGTGTTTAGCCATGACACAGCTGAATGTTCCGAGTCTTCTCTTACAACCACATTTAAAAATAAATGTCAAGAGTTAGGATTTAAGCGATTTCTTGGTGTCCACATCCTCCTTTTCTCCTTAATGAGGGCCTGTCTTCTTCTGATTGGTTACCCCCTGCAGGGTGTGTCTCTCAACTCCAGATGTATCAACCCCTAGCTGATGAAATGCACAGAATTTCTTAAGGTATTACATGACACGCTTTTGTTTTAAAACTCTAAGTATATACCTTTATCCTCAGGTTAATAACACGACTGTTCATATCCAAGGATATAAAGATGATTTACCATCAAATGATTTACCATTTACCATGAAAATCATACACTAAGCTACACTTTCATTTATTCGTGCAATATTTCTGAAACATATACTACGGGTAAGAAATGTACACAAAGATGAACAGTAGCTTCTCTGCTTTCCAGAGTTGTCACTCAGATGACTCTTTCACATAGGGCTGTTCCCTGACATTAGACTCACCTGGGGTTTTCAATAAAATGCAGACACCTGGGCTCCACCCCGGTTTTACTGACTCAGATCACATATGAGATCATATATTTGCCTGTATTCAAAATACCTTCTAAATGTAAGTGATATTCTTACTTTCAGGAAGAGATGATGATAATGGCCATATGAAACTCACAATGTGTGTGTGTGTGTGTGTGTGTGTGTGTGTGTGTGTACTCTCTCACTCAGGCCTTCAGCAGGTACTAGGTTTTACTTTAACAACTAAGACTTACCCACTCTATGCAATAAGACCCACGTTTAAACCTCACTTGAACTCTTACTGGTTGCATGGGCTTGAGAAAATTATCCGACTTGTTTGTACTTGTTTTCACATCTGTAAACTTGGGATAAAGCCCACCTCACAGGTTTACTTTGAGAATTAAGTGGAACAACATATGTAAAGTCTTAACGCAGCACCAGGTGTGTTGTGATCGTAGCCAGCATCCATTCCTGATTTATGGACACTTCAAGAGGAGATTTCTTCTTTTTTAATAATAAACTTTTTTTCTGCGCCAGATATATGAAATCGAAGATTCAAAACATGAACTCCCTTCTCCTACTGTTTTTCACTTTGTCACTTAGAATGATTTAAAATTTTTTTAAATTAACAGCTTTATTGAGGTATGATTTACATACTGTAAAACTCACCATTTACAGTGTACAATTCAATAGTTTTTAGTATATCTGCAGAGTTGTACAGCCATCACTGTTTTCTAATTATAGAAGATTTTCAAAATAAATTTTTTAGCGTGTGTGTGTGTGTGTGTGTGTGTGTACCCTTCATAGGGAAGCGAGCTTGTCTAATAGGATCTTTTAAAACAAATATCCAACGTTATATACTGTAGTGGATGTTTTCTCCTTTACATACGAAGCTTTTTTTTAAAGATATTATTTTTTCATCTAATTCCTTTTCTGGAATTGTCTTCAAAATTGTATTCAGGTTCTTTTTTTAAAAATATTTATTTATTTGGTTGCACTGGGTCTTAGTTGTGGCAGGTGAACTCTTTAGTTGTGGCATGCATGTGGGATCTAGTTCCCTGACCAGGGAACGAACCCAGGCCCCCTGCAATGGGAGCATGGTGTCTTAACCACTACGCCACCAGGGAAGTTCCTTTTCAGGTTCTGAAAAATATCTTCAGTTGTGGTGGATCTTCTTTTGAAGAAAGATGTGAACATAATCAGAAATAGTGATTAGCTTCCTTTGATAACTGATGGGGGAACCCAAACTGGGTAATACTATTTGGGGGCTCAGAAATCAAGGACTGGCTATAAATTAGTGATAGAGGTATTCCAATGTGGCCCATATGCTAACTCTGAAGGGGTGAAGAATCAACAGATTAATAGAAAATGAGTGAATATCAGTTCATAAGGTAAACATCTGTTATAACCATTTAAGGAGCAAATCCAGGAATTAAATGGATTCTGACAAACTTTATAGTGAGGTCTACTTTGATACTTACCATATTGTACTATGGATGTGTATCTGGCTATATGTTTTATCCTCAGTGTTGAGAAGCCTTGGAATACTTGTCTAAATATTGCCAGCACTTCCCCCTGTTCTGACACCCTGAGAACACGCAGTGAATGCCCTGTGAAAACCAGAATGTCGGGGCACCCTACTCAGTGGTGTCCATACATTGCACAAGTAAAACCTGTGTGGATTACCCACGTTGATAGAAAACTTTTTTCAACTAGTTCCTTAATTTACCATGGGGAATTCAGTGGTGCTGAGTTCTCGGTTGGGGCGCCCAGATTGCTAACTTAACCCCAGAGCAAAACACAAGTGATTAAATGAATGAGGCATTATTTTATATTAACAACGTGTCTCTTCTTGCAAAGATAAACCAACCATAGCTGACTGCAAAACATGTTACACACACAGGATATATAGAAGATGCATTGTTTAAATGTTCATACTAAATATTATAGATTTCCTTGTGCAGCCATTCGGGCAGTGTCAAAAACATATTAATGGGTTATTAAAGCAAACACAATTCAGACCCAAATGAAGAGCTCTAAGACCTAGATATTTTTACCTTATACTTTTTACACCCTCTGAAGAAAATTGGCACTTCATCCTCAGGCTGCATTAAAATAGCAAACATATGCTGTTTATATTAGAAATGGTTTAAATTAATCATCTCCGTATGATGCATTTGGTTATTTAATTGCACAGGTTTTCTTGTAGCTGGATATTTCAAGATAATGTTGTTGGGAAAAAAAGATAATGCCATTGACAGTATAAGAACAGAAGGATCCACTAGCTTTCATTAATATTAGAAAACTAATTGTATGGATTCAGATAATACCTTGCTATTGCAGCGTATTCATGTGCCCACTCTTGCAGCTACTTGCCTTGAAGCTACTGATTGTCTTCATATCATAAATGCGGAAACTGAGGCTGAAAGAGGTTAAGTAAAATTGCCCCACGTCACAAAGGTAATGCTTTGCAGAACCCAAATCATAGTCTATGCTTTAAGCCCAATCTCCACCTCCCTACACTTCCAACTCACCATACAACTGACAAACAGGGATTGAGCACCTACTGCTCTAGACAGTCCAAGTGAATCTGACTACACTTTATGATTTGGAACAAATCCACTCTGCGAAGCCAGTGATGAGCCGCTGCTGCTTCCACTTAAACAGATTCATATACGTGGTTATGTGAGTGGAAAGGAGTCCCCTCCCTCCTCTAGTCAGGGGAGAAGCATAGAGGTTAGAGAGAACTGAGCCATGCCATGTGTTGTCAGTTAGTGTAGGAAAGGCTTAATGTTAGCATAATAAGGCCAGGATTGTTAGTAAGAAACGGGTAACGTTAAGTGAAGTGAAGGCAAATAATTTCCTTATTTAGATAAAAATGGGGATTCCAGATAGAAATTAATCACAGTGGAAGGTATATTTGGTTTAGGTACTCCAGGAGAAAACCCACCAGGGCACTCCCGGACCTTTTGGCACCTTTCCCCTCCCTCATCCACGGGACCAGAGCTCTTCTGCCTCCCACCCCCAACCCCCCTGCAGGACTCAGCAGACCCACAGACCTTGAAATCAGAGACAACCTCTCCCTCTATAGAGCAACAGTCGGCGGACAGAGAAGAGAAGCCGTGGACGTTCACCAGAGGCTGCGGAATGCTCAAGTCATGAGAGGGACTAAGGGACAGGGAGGCTTGATTATTTATGTAGGGAGTAGAGAGGGACGGTAGATTAGGGAACAGCAAGAACCAGTGACTAGCAAGCAGAGAGGTTAAAGGGAAGGGACGCAGGAAGAAAGGCAAAAGGAATGGGGGAGGGAGGGAGAGGGAGAGCCTCTGAAGACCAGGAGAGGACCTGAATTTCCACTCAAAGACACATCCCAATCAAGAGCTTGGACAGGAGGCCTCACTGCTTGAGCCACCCAGGGGAGGAATCTAGACAGCAGCAGAACAATGATCTAAACTCTAGTAAACACCTGTTTAAGCCCCCACTGTGGTCCATTGGGTATTTGATTTGGGGAAAGACAGATGAGAAGGTATCCAACGAGAAGGGAACGGTTTCCTGCTCCGTGATCACTGCTGTAGTTTCCAGGGCAGCATGAGTATCTTGTCGGAGACATCCATCCTGCTGGAGAAACAGCCAGGTGGGCCCCCATGGGTGCTCCCCTCCTTAGAGACCAGCTGGTGATCCACCCGTGAGCAGAAAAGAAAGGACCCTGCCACAAAGTTTTGCATATCAACGCTTGACCTGATTTGCCTTCTAATTAAAAGCAGTTAACTAGATCTGCCCTCACAAGGCTGTCCGACTAAATCTTCAGTAGAGTTAAAGACTGAGCTTGATATCAAAGCTGGAGTAATATGAAAATGTAGTGACATTCATCTCGCAGCTCTCCCCCTCTTCCGAGTTCCAAGACATTCTGGAAACCTGTCTCCATTCCAGTTGGTAGTGCAGATTTACAAAATACATTAAGGCATGGTTATTAGCATTACTAAAGAATTTGAATTCCAAAATCCCAAAACATGTTTAGGAAGACAAGGTTAAGGGATGTTTGTTGGTTGTCTTTCTGACATCCATTTCCTGACTTCCTTTTCCTAATAGATGTGGAATTTCCCAGCCAAGGAGTTTGGATGGAATTGGTTCCACCTCCCAGATGCTGGAGAAGGCTCTGATTGGCTAAATTCAATTATAATGCCATTCCCCCTCCCCCCCCACACACATACACACACTGATTGTTTTAAGAATGAGAACCTGACCACAGTCAGGCCAATCAAAGCCAATGTGGTTCAGTTAGGGGATTTTTGTTGTAGTTAAGCATTCAAGAAGCAACGCCTTCCTACTGGATGTGAAGAGGCAAGCAGGCAGCCATGGGAGCTTCCAGCTGTTTGGGGACCAGGAGAGGAGGGTCTGTCTGAGAACAGAGCCACCAAGCACCAAAATGGTAGAGCTGAGAGGTAGACAGGGGGAGAAACTGGGTCCTAGTCGTAGTGTTTCAGCCCTGGACAGCCTCATTTTGGAAAACTCCATTCATGAAGCAATACATTTGCTATTCTGAGCCAATTTGGGTCAGGTTTTTCTGTTACTTGCAACCAAGACATCTTATTAAAAAAAATCTACCGTGTTGGGCTTCCCTGGTGGCACAGTGGTTGGGAGTCCGCCTGCCGATGCAGGGGACATGGGTTCATGCCCCAGTCCGGGAGGATCCCACATGCCGCAGAGCGGCAGGGCCGTTGGGCCATGGCCGCTGAGCCTGCGCGTCTGGAGCCTGTGCTCCGAGACCAGAACAGTGAGAGGCCTGCGTACCGCAAAAAAAAAAAAAAAAAAAAAAAAATCTACCGTGTAAAGGATAATACACATATCTACAACTTTTCAGTGATCATTTGAACTTGGAGTTTCATTTTCATAATGAAATCTCTTGAGGAGACACAAAGTACTGACAATGCCCACAAGAGGTCTATGGAAGGAAAAGAGGTTCTTTCCTCCCCTTGAGAGGAAAACGCACTGAAGACTGCATTAGTTCTGCAGAGGGTGCTGAAAATCTCGCAATTTCAAGTGCATCATGCCCTAACGTGTTCGTAATCTAGATTTCTTTTCCTTTTGTAGATGATATACACCATGACCCCTTAAATATCCATCATTAGCTGCCATTATTATCCAGTGAAGAAAGCACAACCAGCCTTAATTCCCCACCTGCTAGGTGAACCTTGGGCAGGTGTCATCGCCAGCTACAGCTGCAAGCATAATTACTGGTCCGCGTGTTGTCTCCCTTCAGGATCATGGGGCCCGTTTTGAATCCTCTTTGTGTCCCTCATTACAGAGCAAATATTTGAAAACGTCCATTCATGCTGCTGCTGCTAATCTAATTGTTTTGGTATGTGGTTAAATCCAGCGTGACACATATCTGGTGTATATTACCTGGCAGAGTTATCCTCTATCCATATTGCCCCTCCCTTGCCTATTATGGGGTGCTGGGAAGTTGCACTGGACCTTGCCTCAGTCTTTCAACAGTTTAATTTCACTAAGTCTGCATCACTGATTGTGCTAGGTTCTTGAGATGGAACTAGCCCCATAAACATGGCTTTGATTTTGCTCACCCCTCCCCCCATCCTCAGCTGCAGGGTCCCAGGAACAACTTGTTAACAACACCCATGGTGCCATCAACGCCTTGACTGTTCCCCCCCCTCTCCTCAAGTAATAGGGACATAGAGAACTGTGTGAGGCGCCCTTCTGCAGTTGGGGGAGTACAGGCTATCTGCTAAGTTTGGTATTGCTCTCCTGGTTTCCCTCCCTTGTTGACTAGATTGTTTCAGGGATTTGGGGGTGGATGGTTCCACAGATCCAAAGTTCAGGCAGCTTGTAAGCACTGGGCATGTTGTCTGCTCCTGTAACCACTGGCAGTATGTTCCAGTGGGGTTTCTTTCTGTGCCAGAGGCCCATGTGAGCCCCGTGGACGGTATAGTACCCAAGACCCATGTTAGAGGGCCCTGCTCATCACAACATACACACACACACACACACACACACACACACACACACACATTTATTAAGGAACACATAGGCACCTCTATCACTGGGGATCTGGCACTCAGTGCTGGCTCAATGGAACCTATAACCTGTGGCAGTGCTGATGTTTGAAACTAACACTATTTTAAATCCAGTAGTGCTTGGATTAAAAAAAAAAATTGGTCAACTTGTCATATCCTTCTCAGAGCACAGGAAGGCAATGATTCCTCCCTTACAAAGTATTATTTCCCAGGGCTGCAAATTACCCATCATCTTGCTTCTTTTGGTGTTCTAATTTGTGGCTCCAGATGTACTCAAGAATTAGCATGGCTTTGTAACAGTTATACACGACAGCTAAGGAGTGACAACAATTCACATTACTCTTAAATTTGTATAGATGAGTGTTGGGAATATAGTATGGATTGAGATATTCATGTAAGGGATAGCACAAATCACGAAACAAGTGATAGCTACTTACAGGATGAAATTATATTACTTTGTAATATTTTCTGGGATCGTTTATCTTATTGATCCCATTATAATGCTGGACATGATATTTACAATGCATGGGTTATCTCGAAACCTGAACATCGTTTTAATTTTTAAAGACAATTTCGATTGTAATTTACAATTGTAAATGCTTTGGCAAAGTTTCTCCAAATTGAATTTAATAAACTACACTTTAAGAACTACGACGATTTAAGAAAGGTGGTTTAGTTTGACGTGAATAACATAATCTTGACTGTAACAACATACATAGTGATTTTGCTAAGACAAAGGTGAGAAAAATTAATTTATGGAAAAATGACAAAAATCAATTTATGGATTGTTTGCCTCCCTAATATTACGCACACACACACACATCACCAGCCCATCATCAGAATTTAGTCAGTAATGGCTAAATTCAGTTATCTTTGGCGTTTTACTGACATTCGGTCCTACGGAAACAACAGCTTTACACTTATTTTTCTCTTCCATTGGTAAGAAAGCATAATTGTCAGGGTGAGAGTAGAACGCACAGGAACAGCTTAATTTATAACTCCTAAATGTTTAGGTATATGCCATCTGGGCCACCATTTGCCTTCTTGCCCCATCGCGCAAATGCTGGTGGCGGGCCGGAGAGGGTGGGGGCCACACACCCAGGACCTCTCCGCTCCAGTTCTTCAACGCTGGGCTCGGGGCAGCTGTCGGGCAGGTGCCCGGAGGCCCCGTCCCCGCCGCCCACCTCCTCAAGGATTGGCTGCCGCGGGCTAGTAGGCGGCCCAAGGGTGCGGATAAAGTTGCGGGTCGCGCGCGCCGCCTGCGTGGGGTTTCAGTCACTCGGGGCAAAAGCGAGGCGCGCTCTCGCTGCGGCCCGGGCGGAGTTCCCTGTCCGCTCTCCGAACCCGTCTGCCCTTTCCAGCTTCCCTGCAACTCCCGGGTCCGGCCCTTTTGGGGTGGGGGGTGGGGGGCGGCGGCGGCGGTCAAGGGCCGGGCCTAGGGGCCTCGCGCGTGTCCGGGCAGGCTCGGCGTGCTGGCCCCGGGCTGCCGCGCGAGGGGCGCGTGGTGAGGGCCCGGGGCGGCGCGCGAGGGCTGCAGGAAGCGGGGGCGGCTCGGCCCCGGCTCCGCTGGGGTAGAGACACCCGGAAACGGATTCCGTTTTGGTAGCGGCGCGAGCCGCGCGCCTCGGAGGGGACGGGCGGGCGGCTGCTGAGTAATCCCCGCGGCGGCGGGAGGCGGCGGCCTGGGCGCCCACATCCCCCGCCACGCTGCAGCTGGACCCGGGCTCCTCCCTCCGCGCCCCGCCCGCCGCGCCCCTCCCCCGCGCCCGCTCCCGCGCGCTCCGGGCAGGTAGAGCCGGGCTACGGGCGCGCGCGGGGTCCGCAGCAGCTGCTACCCCAACCTCGCCTCGGTCCTGCGCAGAGCCTCGCGCGCCCATGGCTGGCTCGGAGCAGCAGCGGCCGCGGCGGCGGGACGGCGAAGACTCGGCGGCGGCGCCCCTGCAGGACGCGGAGCTGGCCCTCGCCGGCATCAACATGCTGCTCAACAACGGCTTTAGGGAGTCGGACCAGCTTTTCAAACAATACAGGTGACTGACGCGACCCGCTCCCCCGCCCGGCACGCGCCCCTCGGGGCCAGCTCGCGCGCTTCTCTTTGCGGCCCGTCCCAGAAGCCCCCTCCCCCTCCCGTCGGTCAGTGATCCTTGGCCTTGTAGCCTTTCCCCGTGTCTTGTTCCTCTGCCTGAGCTGCAGCCGGCGCCTCTGCCGCATCTCCTCTTCCGCCTCCACCCCTGCTCCGTGGTCCTTTCCCTCCGCGGGACTCGCCGCGTGTCCTCACGGCTCCTGCTCTCTTCCCTCACTTTCTCCCGGCCTCGCCCTCCAAGAGGGGCGTCCGGTGTTTGTCCGATTCTCTCTCATGGGTCGCCTCTCCCGCCGCCGGGTCCGGAGCCCGTTGGCTTTGAGACCTGGGACCGGATGCGATTTGAGGCAGCCGCGAGCCCGGGACTTGCAGGGTTGTTGACTCCGGCTAGCGTGCTGCCTTTGTGACACGGACCACACCAGCTGCATCGTGCCTGTTTCTTGTGCCTCGCGTTACTTTGCATCGTTGTGCATTGCAAACGCTTTCCTTGTTTGAAAACAGATATGTATAACTGCCTGCCCGTGCAGGAATTAAAAAAAAAAAAATCAGCCGAACTCTGCTTACTCATCTCTCTCTGCCTTTCTTCTAAAACTCAGTCCCCAAAATGAGTTGCTAATGCTTTTCAAGCGAGCGAATTTATGATGGATTTCTCTAACTTAAAGGTAGAAGAAAATGGAGGGATTCTAAATATACGGGAGAGTGGGAGGAAGCACACGTGTGTTCAGTTAATTTTTTATTCCTCTTTTTAAAAATGAAGCAAAAGAACTAAAACCTGGTTGCTTTCTCGTGGGTGTGGGAGGAGCCTTCAATTTCTTTGGGGAGCAGAAGCATCCGCTTTCTGGTTTAGGAAGTAAGTTTGTGATTTGTCCCTCTGGTGTTGACAAGACTCAAGGATGTTGATTAGCAGCTTCCCTGTAAATGTTTAAGGGCCAATTGCTGCATTTCTTTAGAGCCGGTGGTTTGGTAGGAATTAGAGGACCAAACCAAATGTGCAGCTGTGATTGAGAGCCACGGTCTGTAAGCAAATGACGGACGGTGGGATACAGACGCCTGAAGTTTTCAGACTTACAAGAATGGTGGTTTCTTCCGGTGGGAGCTTCCGCATGCTTAATGGCAAAGCAAGTATCTCACAACTATAAACTTTTCACTGAGACATTTTACTTTTAAATCAGTTTTTAAAAAAAATCTGCAAATGGAAACTTCTTAGCTTTATTCAGAACATTTTATTTTTAAAGCATTCAGTCTGCTTTCAAGCCAGAGTTTCATCAAGGATTTCCAGAGGATAGATTTAAAAGACTCGTCTCACAGTGTCTCCTGTAGCTTATTTTAGCCATCTGAGAATGTATTTCATGAAAAAAAGTTTCATTTACTGTGCTTTGACTCTTTAAAGACATAGGAATTTATGTTGTATCAGAGACGAGTGGAGAAAGTCTGAGTCAAGTTTATTTTCTTCAGTTGCTGATCAAGACACGGCGGCGCTTGCATATTTCAACACTTCTTGCCTTGAAATGTTCTGTTACTTATTTTAAGGATCTTCTTTTCCCTCTAAACTGCTTTAACGTACTTAAATTACTACCTCATGGTTCCCATATATTGAAAGCATGAACTAAGTCATTTTGCCTCATCTAGACACCTCTGTATGCACTGTTGCTAGAGGGCAAATTTTGAGCGATAGGAAAGCTCTTCTCACAGCAAGGGCAGAAAGATACACCTTGAAAGTGTTTCTCTGTGGGTGTTGAGGCTGAGGGGAGGGGGAGGGTCCCGGGCGGGGAGCTTACACTGGATAGCTACGAGTTGTAGCTGTCTGCTTATATTTTGAAATGGGAACCAAGGATAAAAGAACAAGATACTGTAGTATGTCTTCTCTGCTAAGCACAGTGCCAGGCACATTCCCTTATATTCTCACTATTCCAGTGACAACAAAAGAGTGAGGTGTATTTTATCATGACAGTGTTGTAACGAGGCACTCAAGTCTCCGTGTTTAGCGTGGCCCAGGACACAAGCCCTGGTTCTAAATCCAGGGCTCTTTTCTTTAAACCATTCCTGCCTGTCCTGCCTAATTGATTATATTTTGTAATTTTCCCTGTGACCTTGTTTTCCAGCAACTTAAACTTTTTTTAGGAGTGGATAGTGGTAGCATTAATCCTATCAGCTGTCCAGCAACCAGGGTGGCCATCCTAGTTGTCCACTTTTCGTAGCTGCTGACTTCGGTTTCTCAATTTGCTTACTTGCCTATAAAATGGGAATCGCGCACACCTGTAGGGTGGTGATTAGTATTAAAAGAATTCACGGTAGCTGGCACCGCGTAAGCGCTCAATAAACACTAACTAGCTTTTGTACCTGATGTCTTCCTCACTATTATTGTGCTTTCTTGTTGATGGCATAGTTTGAACAGAAGACAAAATGTCCTGAATGCAGGTAGCCTTTCTATTTAAAGTTAGCCTCACATAATGCGTTTGATAAGACTTGAGTCCTATTATGCATTGGAATATTTCTCTTCCAGTTCCAGAGTCAAATGGCCAGCTGGAAAACCCAGCAGTGATTTCGTAAGTGTTTGAGGAAACACCTCTAGCTCAGTTTCTCTCCAGAAGATAGAACAATTAGATTATCTCTTTTCTTAGGATTCTTTTGTCACCACGTTCCCAGAATCCTATCGTTAGTTTAACAGTAGAAACATTTTGTGCCTAGTGTAACAATAACACTTTAAGAAACTTAAAGCAAGAAGGTCACTTTCTCTTGCCACCCTACTAGGATTATAAAAGTTTCCCCAACAGCTACCTAATGAGAAATGGTTACTTGGCCATTCTGAATTCGTGGAAAGCCGGGATTGTATAATTCAGATATTGTACATATAGGAGTTAAAAATATGTGCACAGTAGAGGCTTTCTTTTGAGATATGAGACTCCGTAGTTGGGATTTCAAAATGTAGCCGCCACTTCTGTTGTAACTATAGTAGTAGTGTAACTACTACTGCCTGTTGTTGATGCTACCCTGTTGATGCTACCCTGTTGTTGATGCCCAGCCCCCATCATGCACTTGGAGATGTGTTCCCGGAGGTTGGGGTACATTGGTGCTGCTTTAAGCCCAAGGATATGCCTTTGTAAGTTCGTGATCCTGACCATCTGAAATCACATTCCTCGTGTTGGTCGGGGGGCTCAGTGCTCTCATTCAGCAGTGTTCACTCCATCTCCCACACACATACACACTCTCACTGTTAACGATGTTCATGTGTGTGACACACACTGAGACCTGTAGGTACTCAGGCTCGTGATAAAAGATAGGCTGTGGTTATGTGCACGAGACAGGCACTGGGTTTTTAGGTGTTGAGGTGAAGGTTAAGATTGGCCGGTGGGGAGGCTGGGAGACGTAGCCTGTAGGACTGGAGAGAAGGAATGTGTAGCCCAGCTTGAAGGAAAATTTTCCAGAGGAGCTGTTGCTGAGCGCCATGATGGGGTGAAAGTGAGTACGTTGAAGGAGAAAGAGTTGGGGTGGGGGAGGGGAGGAGAGAGGAGGACGTGAGCCGAGGTGGGTGGAAATGGAACTCTGGGAGAGGAGATGTGAAATGGCTTCTGGAGAAGGGGGGTGAGAGCTGCCAGCTCATTAGGGTTATTTGATTGTCACGTTGGGTGGTTTTTCTACACTTGATTTTTCTCAGATCCGCTGGTTGGTCCATGTTCGCTGGGAGTCAGCTCTGCCTTTCAGGGTGTTTAGTTAACTCATGCTCTCCGATGACCGTCATCCTTCACAGTGTGGCCGTCACATCTGTAATTAACACCTGGCTCCTCGGGCCTCAGGATCCTAGTGTCACCATCTTTTTCTCTTTTTGGCTTGAGATACTTCTTTTTTAATGGAAGGACCAGTAGAGGTGAAACACACTGAACTCTGAGGAGACCAGAAGACATTTGGAGCTCCTGGCCCAAAGAGCTCTGTGGTTCTTGTTTCATAGGCGTGGCATGTCCTGTCTCTCCTCCCCTTCAGGTCACCATCTCCATCTGCTTTAACTGACTCTAAAACATCTGCATTGTTTACCCCGGCCAACGTGACTACGACTTTCTGGCTGTAGATATTATTAAAAAGCCCTGTTTGGTCATTGTCAGCTCAAACAAAAAGCATGTCATGGTTAAAGTGAATGATCACTGATGATAAATATGCATAAATAAGGCCTTGATATAGAATTAGTGCATAGTCGGTATTACGAATTGTGATATTTTTCTTTTCCAAAGTATAAAAATGGCAAAAATGTATTAAAAACACAAAGCAAGAAAAATTCATGGTAACGTGTATGTTTAAAATGAATGTATGGATCCTAAATTGTTTAACACAGTTTATGGTACGTATGACCAAGCAGTATGACATGTGGCCTTATTTGTGAGCGTGTTGATCATGGAGCCAGTCTTACCATAGAGATGGCTCAGTATAATCCAGGGATTGCAGACTAGGCCCCATGGGCCAAATCTGGCTGGCTGCTTTTGTAAGTAAAGTTTTATTGGGACACAGGCGGGAAAGCAGGAAATGGTGTAGGGAGCTGGCGGCAGGGAGGAACCCCAGCTGCTGCCCTTTTCCATCCTCCTCAACTCAGTAGTGTGTTTGGAAAAAGGCTGATTCCCCCCCCCCCCCCCCAACTATTGCACTGTCTGAAAAGATCCCAATTAAAGATTCATTTGGCTTAATTGGAATTTTTTTTTAAAAATGCAGCCGCCTGTAGGATAACGGGAGAGTTTATATAGGAAATTGTCAGAAAAAAGTGACCACCTGTACTGCGGGGGTGGGATGGCTTGAGGTGCTCTTTCCTCTCATTACACGGAACACCCTGCGGACCCACAAACACACCATTGTGTTTCAGGGCTTAGACAGTTTGCACAGACTTTTTTAGCTCCTAAAATCCCATTTTTCACACCCCAGTCTCCTTTGCCAGGGTCACCCTCCTACTTACCCAGCAGCAGCAGGGGGGGGATTTGAAGAGGCCCATGCCGAGGACTCCAGGAGAGGAGAGAGGATAAGAGAAGCACAGAAAGTAGGCGGCTGTTATTTCAAAACTTTGTTTAGCACCGCCTCTGCCCCGTGCAAGGGGCTGGGGTTACCCGGGGAGGAACTCATCTCCGTCTTAGACTTTTTCCTCCACTTACTCTGTCCCTTACATTTGTAGTACGCTGTTCAGCTGGTAACAGAGGTTGGGTTTGGGATTGAATAGATCTTTGTGGGCTAACCTGGGGATCTAGTCACCACTTGAAGCCTTGTTATTCGGAGAAATGCATACCAGTTTCTGAACAAGTGACTTTGCATGCATGTTTTTTGAGGTATAGTTGTCATGCAACACCTTAGTTTCAGGTGTGCAACATGATGATGTTTGTATAGTGCAGTGATCAGCACAATAAGTCTAGTTAGCATTTGTTACCACACATAGTTACAGACACATGTTCTAGAAAGCTGTTCGTAAATTTGCTGTCTAGATGTGTGTTAATGACTTCTGACGTCTGATTTGAAGACGGGGACTGGGTTCTTCTTTGTGTGTAAAGGTGGTTGCTGGTTGACCGTCTCCGCCCTTTTCCCCCTAAGCTAAGGTTGCTTTCTCCATCTCTTCCTTCTTGCTCAAGAATTTCAGAACACAAGAAATAGATATACAACAGGGAGTTACGCTTGTCTTACAGGGAGACGGTCCGTTATGATGGAGAAAGCCCTTAGAGAAGGTCCACCGTGTGCAGGACACAAAGGTGAGAAGTGTGTCCCTGCTTCGGGCAGGCATTGCTCACTTAATACCTTTAAATCTTCTGCAGAAAGAGTCACTTTAACACTCAGTCTTATCCGAGCTGTAATATCTGTGAAATCACTGGTTTAGGTAACTTATTTTTCCTAATGATGCATCAAAAATAAACACGTAATGGTAAATACTAGGTGGTACTTTCTCCGTGCCAGGCCACACATCAGCACTCCCCGTGTGTTAATCCTCACTTTATCCTCCCCACAGCTCTGTGAGGGGTGCTCTTGTCACCTCCCTCTTACGGGGGGGTCTGGGGGGAAGCACAGTGACATTGGATGACCTGCCCAAGGTTTCACAGCAAGTGGGAGAGCTGGCTTTGAACCCAGGGTGTCTGGCTGCAGAGCCTGAGTGTTTAACCACAGCACTACACTACCTTGCTTCCGTAGCTCTTACACTATGAGAAGTTTACCTGTGTGCTGCTAATGTCATTTTGGGGTTAGTTTCCCCAGAAATCTGCGAACCACACTCTGATACCCACAGGCGATCTGATAAACCACCAGAGAGGCCTGTCCGCGGGGAGTGTGTCACCCGAGCTTTAGATGCTCTGTGGCTCCCAGCTGGCCTCAGGATGAAGTCCGAGGTCTTGGCTTGGCGTAGGATGTGCTCTCATCTGTCCTGTCTGCTTCCCTGCCTCCCTCCTGCCTCTTTCTAGGTCCCTTCCAAGTTAGTCATGCTGGAGACTTCTGTGTTATCTAACTAGTTCTGACTGGTCATTCAAGGCACAGCTCAGATTTCCATGAGAAGGTGGTGGCGCTCCTGCAGCATCCTTCCGCCTCTTTATCCAGCACCGTGATGTACGGGCATCGTTTACACGGCTGCCTGTCTGGGCGAGAGGGCTGAGATGGGCAGACTTCTCATCGGGTGGTCCTGACCTTCCTGAGGTTGCTGCGGTAATGTGGGGTCCAAGAGGTTTTATAGGCATGTCAGCTCCCCTTTATTTGCACGTGCAGCCCAGGGGTAGTGGCCTTCAGGAGCCTTGATTCCTCAAACCCCTCCTGCATTCTCATGTGCAGTGGACATGTCTGGACCCAGTGGAGGGGCTCCAAGCACCCCCTGAACTGATGCTCAGCTTCTCATACGCAGGTGACAGGACTCCTCTCTGGCTCTTCAGCATCTTCCCTTTGGTGCATCTGGGCTGCCCAGTGCATAGTGTGGGGTGATGGGGAGCAGAGCTGCTGCCAAGCACATGCCAGTCTTGACAGGTGCCATCAAAGGGAAATCGGAGGCTCTGATGAGGTCTCCTGCTTCTGAAGTGGCCATGGGTCTCAGCTGCACTTGGCCTGGGCAGGTGTAACTCTGGACATCGTAGCTCTTCGACTGAGCTGTCCTCCACCCCATGTTGTTTCTGGTCAGGCAGAGGCCTACCCTCACTGGCCAGCCCTTCCCCTGCTCCCATCAGCCTCCCCCGGTGCTCTGCGTTACCCCGGGTGGTGGCGGCATGATGTGCTGGCGTTACTTGCTTCTCTGGCAGGAGAAGGCAGGAGTCTAGCTTCTCGACTCCACGATCCCTGTCCTGAATTTCAGGAAGAACTGGTCTCTGGAAGAACTTGGAGTTTGGGAGGGGAAGCTTTCCAGATGGATGGCTCTCGACTCTCTCAAATCTAATGCCCTTTCTTTATAACAGATATAATATTGTGTAATTCCCCTTCTGTGATCCTAAAATGAAACTGACAGATGAAATGACCTGCCCACACATACAATGTCTAAAAGTCAGTAGAATGCCCAAATAGTATCATAAAGGAGAAGTAAAAAGAAATTCATAACAAAAAATTACATGTATTTCAAAATGTAAATGCTCAGCACACCTGCATCAGAAGATGCACTAGTTAGGTGCTTGCACCTGTGTACAGTGAATAAATTTGGATTTAAGAGACGATCAGAAGCCATTCCATAGGAGAAACATGAGAGAGTAGATACACTTGACATAAAAGAGGTAACAGACGACACTTCTTTGTCTGTTAAGAGAAAGCGGGGAAACAGCCTTAAGCAAAGTAGCATAATATACCAAGGCAAACCACGGACTGTTGACGTGCAGAAAACGAGGAAGCATTTTTTGCAGTGAACCTGGCTGCCTGTGTCAGGTTATTGTCAGCATAATTAATTCACAGCGTTGGGACCTGGGATGTGTTCTGACAAAGTGTCTCAGAAAACAGATCTCCCATCTTTAAATCCCTCCCCAAACCCAGTACTTTGGAGACCAAAGCCCTTAATAGATTTCTAGGCTTAGAGGATGAATTGGAAAAAGTTTATAGGGAAGTTAGGGTGGGGTGGGAGGTGTGTCACCCTGAGGACAGTATCAGAGTAAGGTAGAAAAATAAGAAACCCCAAATAAATTCTCTGTGCAGTTCTCCTGATATAAATTTCAGTGTGCTACCGATTCTTAATAGATGGCAAAAATGAAATTTATTAATGGAAATCCTTGGTATCCAGTATTTCATGGATCTTTAATAACTTGGCTTTAAATATATGTAAAGGAGTTTTCAACATCCCTTTGAAATTCTGGCATGTGATAGCTGCAGGCGCGGGCTGGTGTAGCTGTGGTGTGTTGGCAGCTCAGATGCCGCAAGCAGTGTGGCTGTTACTGACATGGTTTTCTACAGTTGTGAACAGATCTTGAGAAAGGGTATATTTAAACAAGGACAGAATGATTTTGTGCTTGTAAGTCAATGGCGGTGGATTTTAGAACTAAATAATGGAAAGACCTTCAGAGGTTGTGTGGGACATGGGGTGATACTTGGGACTCTCTTGCACATTGAGGATGTCTGGGGTCCTTGGCCCATTCTGCTGTCGTCATTGTGTTACCCCAAAATGGCCGCCACAGATTTCCAGAACACCTCCATTGAGAGGTACTAGGCTTGGGGTGTAGGGACCAGGTTCAGTCTCTGCAGCTGAAATCCTGGGCCCGCTGGGAGCAGCAGGAAGGGGAGGCAAGCCCCGGCTGGCAGGGCTGCTGCAGAGGGTACGTGCTGGAGGAGGCAGTGCCCCCAGTGTGTCTGTGACCCTGGGTGCGAGGGCAGAGCTCACCACGGGTTCCTCCAGTGTTGGCCTCACCGGTTGCTGCCTCTGAACGCCAGTGTTTCCAGGTCACACCCGGCTGCTTCTAGGGCTCTTAGAGCTCCGGGAAGGGATGTCAGAGCAGGTTCTTCTGTTCCTCCAGGGGGATGGAGAACCACTGGGGCCCCTTCCCTTCTTTATTCTCATTGCGGAGCCAGCATGCAGGACCTGTGTCTTTCCAGCCTCAACCACGCCATCAGCTGCATCCCACAGTACATGTTAGCTCAACCTGTTTTTTACATGCTTGATTGCACCATTGTATTCCTTCTGGGTGGAGCTTTTCTAGGACGTGAATCTGAGCATGATGCGTCTCTTTCTGGGTTCCCATGGTTAATAAGCATTATTTGCTGTTCTTCCCACTTTGGCCTCCTTATCTAGATAGACGCCTTTTGCTTCGGAATTCACTTCCTCGCCTCATGGCTACAGCAGCCCTCCTTCGGGTTTTACTTCCATGATGTAAGTCATTCACCAGATAAATAGATTTTTAAATGTTTGTATCACTTTATCTCTATCAAGTAAAAATTTTGTTGCTATTCTAAGTGGACAGAAAATGAGGGAAAACGATATTTTGTATTCAGATCCAAGTTGAATTTGCTAAATGACAGAAATTCGGGTTTTGAGAGGCAATTGGATTAAATGGAAATCCATGCTGCATGGCCGCTTTGGGACTGCTTCCAGGATAATGAGTCACTGTCAAGGCTTCAAGTGCTTTTACCCCCTTCATTTTGAATAGTGAATTGCAAAATCTCTAGTTATGTATTGTCAGCTCATCTCTGGAGCAAAAAGGAACTTGATATCTTTGTGTCTTGTAAATCATGCTCACCCTCAACTTTATTGGGGTCTAAAATAAAGAATCACGTTGAATCCATCAGTTGCATACTTGTCTGGTGGTGTGACTCTTGAACTACCCAAGGCGAAATGGGGCTGGCTTTTGTAGGACTGCAGTTGTTGGAGAAATTGGTTGTCTCCTGGACAATAGCAAGGTTTGCAACAACTTAATTGCTCAGAAAAGAGCAAGAGTTTATATCTGGAATGCCATTCGCTTCAGCTCTCAACCACGGGATCCACAAGTTTTTCGGTCTTTGTGTGTTGATGATTGGTGAGACACTCATTACCTTGAATTACTAAAATTACAAATTGAGCTGGAAATTACTCCTCTTGAAATATCACAGGGGAAAAAGGAGGGAAGGGCCATGGGAGAGTGGAAACAGCTGTCTGAAGTACATTAGCCAAGTGTCAGGACTTGCTGTGGTGAAATTCCAATGTATTCTTGTTCTGGAGCAATTACCAATGTAAAAATAGCGACAAATGACGGAATGGTTTGAGTGGTTTTTGTATCCCTTCTGTGGCATCTTGGATCAGAGCTGGGCTTATGAGAGAGGGTAGTTGAGGCTAACTTGAAACTGTGAGCTTTTCTCTTGATAGAAGAATGTTGTTTTATCTCAAAGTAAAACAAAACCTCATCAAGGAGCTATTCAGTTCAAGTCTAAGTTTATAGTTAAGGAAGCTTATGAATAATGAACTAAACCCAAATGAAATTTTCCTGCCCTATGCTCCGCTGAAAACTAAAGGAAAAAGTAGGTGCTTTGGTGAGAGACACTTTCTTATGAAGTTCAGAGTTGTTTACTGAGCACTAGTTTACTAAAATTTTATTATGAAGAATAAGTTTCTAGTTTCACTTTGAAATGCCTTTTTAACGGAAAAATAGAGAAATCTCCTAAAATTTCTAAGCGGTTATCTAAGATAACTTAGTGTTTGAATTGCTTGTCTAGACAGCCGAGTGTGTTTAATCCTCAAAGTGTTCATGCAGTTTGTGGATTATTGCCATACATAATAAAAGGACCCTGTGATAATTTAAAGATGAGAAAATTAATGAAAACACAATTTTGTTACTTAAAAAATAAGGCTTTTTGAACAGGTGATTGGAAAGGCTTTTTAGCTAGTTGATAATATTTAGTTTGGATGATCTATTTTTAAGTTGCTTATGGATGCTGGTTCCATCTGCTGTTAATGTAGAAGGGAGATGATTGTAGTTGATTATCTGTTTGTGTGATTTAAGATTGAGAAGGAACTAAATACTGATGAGTTAGGAAGATATTTGATACACGTTAATGACACAATTAGAAAAACTGTAGAAAAAAATTGACTTTATTTAGCCTGATGAGTTATTTTCAGAATACACCAGTAACTCTAAGTGAGCATGAGGCTTTAGCAATAAACGAATACGAATTAGCAAAGCTAGAGAGGAATCAGAATAAAGTAAGAAGTGTTACAGTCATATAATCACACAGCAGACTTGGTCTTTGCTTGCATTACTGATCAGGCAGAGAACGGCAGTGAATGGTAATCAAGTGGGTGATCAGTGCTTACCGTCAATACACGCTGTGATTCGTGAATTTTACCCTTAATCCCAGTTCTCTCAGCAGCCCTGAGGATAAGTATTACCACTGGCACTTTGCTTGGGACAAAATGAAGTCTTACTGAACCCAAGTTAAAAAGATTTTGAGTGGGATATCTGGCCCCAACCCCAGAGCGTATGCTGTTTCTCCTGCTTCCTCTGAAAAGAACCCTATTGTTGTGCTGCTTGGCATCACCCAGCAGTCTTACAGGTCACTTCTTTAGCCTTATGGTCTCCTGCACATCTGCTCTTCTGATGTTCCCAAGCTCAGTGGGTGGCACCACTTGCAACAAGGTTATAGACTCCAGAAGTCTTGAAGGTCCTCTAGGCACCTCTCGTCCTCACCTTCTGTGTCTGCCAGTTTTCCTTCCTGAGTATCTCTTGAGTCCATTCACTTCTCTTCACCACCACCTCGTCCAAGCCACCGCTCCTTGGACAATGGCAGAGCCCAGCTGGCTCCCTCTTTTCCTCTCTGTCCCTCCTCCACCCCCACCAGAGTGATCTTTTTGTGTCTAATTATATCGCCTCTGCTAAGAACCCTTTCATGGCCTCAGTGGTAGGCTGAAAAATGGTCCTCCAAAAGATATCCATATCTTAATCCCTGGAACCTACTGAGTGTTAACTTAGATGGCCACAAAAAGGGTCTTTGCAGGCGTGATTAAGGGAAAGATTTTGAGATGGGAAGATTATCCTTGATTATTTGGGTGGATAGCCAATCCTTCTGGATTGGATAGATGCAATCACACATATACTTGTAAGAGGAAGGCAGAGGGAGATTTTACACGCATAGAGAGGACTGCTCTGAAAACACGAAAACAGAGCAGAGAGAAGAAATTTGAAGACATTAGCCATGAAGATTGGAGTGATGGCAGCCACAAGCCCAGGAATGCAGGCAGTCCCCGGAAGCTGGAGTAAACGCATGGATTCTCCCTAAAGCCTCGAGAAGGAGCCCAGCCCTGCCCACACCTTGATTTCAGCCCAGGGAAACTGTTTTCGGACTTCTGGCCTCCAGAACTGGGAGAGAAAAGATTTCTATTGTTTTAAGCCACTGAGTTTGTGACAATTTATTACAGCAGTCCCAGGAAATTAAAATAACCTCCTCCTACTCTCAGGATCAGGACAGCATCTCTGTGGTATGGCTTGGCCCTGCCTTGTTTGGCCCTTGACCATTTACTGCTTAATCCTTTTTTTCTTATATTTTAAAATAATTTCACTGTGTTGCTTCTAGGCTTGGGCTCTACAAAGCCAAAGAAGCTCATGCTACAAAATAGGCTTACAGCTCCTCTTTTCATATGGTGGTTTATGTAAAAATGGAAAAGTAAAATAGCTTTAAATTGACAATGATTTTCATTTTAACAAGTTTTAGAATCAATATTAACCTTCATTTAAAATATCAACACTGGGGCTTCCCTGGTGGCGCAGTGGTTGAGAGTCCGCCTGCCGATGCAGGGGACACGGGTTCGTGCCCCGGTCTGGGAAGATCCCACATGCCACGGAGCAGCTGGGCCCGTGAGCCATGGCCGCTGAGCCTGCGCGTCCGGAGCCTGTGCTCCGCAACGGGAGAGGCCACAACAGTGAGAGGCCCGTGTACCGCAAAATAAATAAATAAATAAAATTTAAAAAATAAAATACCAACACTTTGGTCAGTCATGTCACTCTGTAGCCTTATGTTGCATGGCTGTGCCCTTCCCTTACTCTGACTTCTAGTCACTCTGACTTCTTTCAGATTCTTGAAGATTCTCTAAGAATCACGTTCCTTTCCTCTGGGCTTCTTACCTCAGTTTGTAATTATACACATACAGCACTTGCTTTGCTTGGTTCTAATATGCATGGATTTCAGTTACCAGAGGTTAATTAAATAACCAGTACCCCCCCCAAACACGGTTCAAATTTCAGTTTCACCTGGGTGTGTACTGTGAGTAACTATGCACAAGCTGCTACCTCTTCAGCCCACAGATCACCACAGATGTAACGGATGCACATCATGATCAGTGGCCAGTCACATCACTTGTTTCAGAGTCTGCCTGTCATTGAGCACTGCACATCCCTCATTCAGTTCCCACACAGACAGCAGAGTATATTGTTGCTGCCTCTTTGTCTCATAGTGATAAACCCACATGACATCTTACAAAAACGGCTGTTTGAAAGAGGGATTTGACCAACGAAGATGAAAGTGCAGCTGAGCAAAAGGTGATCATGCTGGAAATGACGTTTGAATCAGATATGAATGGAGTTATAGAAGGAATAGCTAACCTGGCATTGTTGTCTCTGCCCTTGAGACTCCCACGGGTGCCCAGTGGAGGCGGGCTTATCAACACAAAGGGGGAGAGTGGTCGTAAGGGGAAAGATGAGGATGTCCCAGAGGGGGTGATGGATGTAAAACTTCACATTCAAGGAATCTCAGAAATACTTCAGCGTCGAAGGCACAAAGGCTACAATGTTGGAAGCTGATCCAGACTTGGTAAGAAAGAGGACAATTCACCAAGGCGTAGTAGCAAACATGCTCCCTCTGCATCATGAGTTATATGACAAAAAGAAAGCAAGTGCTGTTCAAACACTCTTGATACGTATTTTACAGAGAAGTAAAACACTTTAATGCTCAACGTTTCTGAGCATTAAATGTTTTCAATTACAGGCTACTAAATAAATGTAAATTTTACTATTTTTAATTTTCCTATACATTTATAACTGATAGTAAGTTTTTAAGGTTTAAAAAATTTTAAATTGTGGAATATACATAAGATAAAATTACCATTTTAACCATTTTTAAGAGTATAGTTCAGTGACATTAAGTAAAATTACCTTGTTGTGTAGCTGTCACCATCATCCATCTCCAGAACTTTATCTTTCCAACCTGAAATTTGTACCCATTAAACTCTTCATTTCCTCCTCTCCTCAGCCCCTGGCAATCACTCTTCCATTTTATTTCCCTGGATTTGATGATTCTAGGAACCTCATATATGTGGAATCATAAGTATTTGTCCTTTTGTGGCTGGCGTATTCACTTAGCATGTCTTTAAAGTTTCATCCATGATATAAAATGTGTTAGAATTTTCTTCCTTTTTAAGGCAGAATTGTGTGTGTATATGTATCACATTTTGTTTATCCATTCATCCATCGTCAAAGGACATTTGGGTTGCCTCCATGTTTTAGCTATTGTGAATAATGCTACTATGAACATGGGTATACGTGTCTCTTTGAGACCTTGTGTTCAACTTTGGGAGGTATATACCCAGAGTGGAATTGCTGGATCATAGGATAATTCCATTTTTAATTTTTTGAGGAACTATCATACTGTTTTCCATAGTGGCGACACCATTTTGCATTCTCATCAACAGTGCACGAGGGTTCCAATTTCTCCACATCCTTGCCAACACTTACTATTTTTTTCTTTTTTTTCATTAGCCATCCTAATGGGTGTAAAGTGATATCTCATTGTGGTTTTGATTTTTATTTCCCTAATGATTAGTGACGTTGAGCATCTTTTCATGTGATTATTGGCCATTTGTATATCTTCTTTGGAGCAGTCTCTATTCGTGTCTTCTGCCATTAAAAAAAAATCTTTAAAATTTTAATTTTATATCAGAGCATAGTTGATTAACAATGTTGTGTTAGTTTCAGGTGTACAGCAAAGTGATTCAGTTATACATATACATGTGCCTATTCTTTTTCAAATTCTTTTCCCATTTAGGTTATTACAGAATATTGAGCAGAGTTCCCTGTGCTGTACAGTACGTGCTTGTTGGTTATCTTTTTAAAATATAGTAGTGTGTACATGTCAATCCCAAACTCCCAGTCTATCCCTCCTGCCACTCATCCCCCCTAGTAACCGTAAGTTTGTTCTCTAAGTCTGTGAGTCTGTTTTGTAAATAAGTTCATTTGTATAATTTTTTTTTAGAGTTCACATATAAGCAATACCATATGATATTCGTCTTCCTCTGTCTGACTTCACTTAGTATGATAATCTCCAGGTCCATCTGTGTTGCTGCAAATGGCATTATTTCATTCTTTTTTATGGCTGATTAATATTCCATTGTATATACGTACCACATCTTCTTTATCCATTCCTGTTGATGGGCATTTAGGTTGCTTCCATGTCTTGGCTATTGTAAACAGTGCTGCAATGAACATTGGAGTGCATGTATCCTTTTGAACCATGTTTTTCTCTGGCTATATGCCCAGGAGTGAGATTACTTGATCATATGGTAGCTCTGTTTTTATTTTCTTAAGGAACCTCCATACTGTTCTACATATGGCTGTTAGCAGTTTACATTCCCACAACAGTCTAGGAGGGTTCCCTTTTCTCCACACCCTCTCCCGCATTTATTGTTTGTAGACTTTTTTTCTTTTTTTTTTTTGTGGTACGCGGGCCTCTCACTGTTGTGGCCTCTCCCATTGCCGAGCACAGGCTCCTATCCATTCATCTGTTGATGGATACTTAGGCTGCTTGTATATCTTGGCAATTGTATATAATGCTGCTATGAACATTGGGGTGCATGTATCTTTTTGATTAGTATTTTCATTTTTTTGTTTTTGTTATTTGTTTTTTTTTTTTTCTTGCGTTATGCGGGCCTCTCACTGTTGTGGCCTCTCCCATTTGCGGAGCACAGGCTCCGGACGCGCAGGCTCAGCGGCCATGGCTCACGGGCCCAGCCGCTCCGCGGCATGCGGGATCCTCCCGAAACGGGGCACGAACCCGCGTCTCCTGCATCGGCAGGCGGACTCTCAAGCACTGCGCCACCAGGGAAGCCCTGTTTGTAGACTTTTTGATGATGGCCCTGCTGACTGGTGTGAGATGATATCTCATTGTAGTTTTGATTTGCATTTCTCTAATAA
This sequence comes from Lipotes vexillifer, assembly GCF_000442215.2. NCBI lineage: Eukaryota > Metazoa > Chordata > Mammalia > Artiodactyla > Lipotidae > Lipotes > Lipotes vexillifer. Next base: position 1,645,065 of record NW_006773947.1, on the reverse strand, counting down.
TTAGCGATGTTGAGCATCTTTTCATCTGCCTTTTGGCCATCTGTATGTCTTCTTTGGAGAAAGGTCTCTGTAGATCTTCCCCCATTTTTTGATTGGGTTCTTTTTTCGATACTGAGTTGCATGAGCTGTTTGTAAATTTTGTAGACTAATGTCAGTCTCATCATTTGCAAATATTTTCTCCCATTCTGTGGGTTGTCTTTCTGTTTGGTTTCCTTTGTTGTGCAAAAGCTTTTGAGTTTAATTAGGTCCCATTTGTTTATTTTTGTTTTTATTTCCATTACTCTAGGAGACAGCTTGAAAAAGATATTACTGTGATGTCTTTTATGTCATAGAGTGTTCTGCCTATGTTTTCCTCTAAGAGTTTTATATTATCTGTTCTTACATTTAGGCCTTTAATCCATTTTGAGTTTATTTTTGTGTATGGTGTTAGGGAGTGTTCTAATTTCATGTTTTTTACATGTGGCTGTCCAGTTTTCTCAGCACCATTTATTGAAGAGACTGTCTTTCCTCCATTGTATAGTTTTGGCCTCTGTTGTCATAGACTTATTGACCATAGGTGCATGGGTTTATTTCTGGGCTTTGTATCCTGTTCCACTGATTTATATTTCTATTTTTGTGCCAGGACCATACTATCTTGATTACTGTAGCTTTGTAGTGTAGTCTGAAGTCAGGGAGCCTGATTCCTCCAGCTCTGTTTTTCTTTCTTAAGATTGCTTTGGCTATTCACGGTCTTTTGTGTCTCCATACAAGTTTTAAAGAGTTTTTGTTCTAGTTCTGTGAAAAATGCCATTGGTAGTTTGATAGGGATTGCATTGAATCTGTAGATCGCCTTGGGTAGTATAGTCATTTTGACAATATTGATTCTTCCAATCCAAGAGCATGGTATATCTTTTCATCTGTTTCTGTCACCTGTGATTTCTTTCATCAGTGTCTTATAATAAATTTTCTGAACACAGGTCTTTTGTTCCTTCGGTAGGTTTATTCCTAGGTATTTTATTCTTTTTGATGTGATGGTAAATGGGATTGTTTCTTTAATTTCTCTTTCTGATCTTTCATTGTTAGTGTATAGAAGTGAAACAGATTTCTGTGTATTAATTATGTATCTTGCAACTTTACCAAATTCATTGATGAGCTCTAGTAGTTTTCTGTTAGCATCTTTAGGATTTTCTGTGTATAGTATCATGTTATCTGCAAACAGTGGCAGTTCTACTTCTTCTTTTCCTATTTGGATTCCTTTTATTTCTTTTTTGTCTCTGATTGCCGTGGCTAGGACTTCCAAAACTATGTTGAATAAAAGTGGTAAGAGTGGACATCCTTGTCTTGTTCCTGATCTTAGAGGAAATGCTTTCAACTTTTCACTATTGTTTGTTCTTTCTCTGGTTGATGTTAGCTGTAGGCTTGTCATATATGGGCTTTATTATGTTGAAGATTGTTCCCTCTATGCCCATTTTCTGGTGAGTTTTTACCATAAATGGGTGTTGAGTTTTGTCAGAAGCTTTTTCTGCATCTATTGAGATGATCATATGGTTTTTATTCAGTTTGTTGATGTGGTGTATCACTCTGATTGATTTGTGGATATTGAAAAATCCTAGCATCCCTGGGATAAATACCACTTGATCATGGTGTATGATCCTTTTAATGTATTGTTGGATTCATATTGCTAGTATTTTGTTGAGGATTTTTGCATCTGTGTTCATCAGTGATACTGGTCTGTAATTTTCTTTTTTTGTGGTATCTTTGTCTGGTTTTGGTATCAGGGTGATGGTGGCCGCATAGAATGAGTTTGGGAGTATTCCTTCCCCTGAAGTTTTTTGCAATAATTTCAGAAGGATAGGTGTTAACTCTTCTCTAAATGTTTGATAGAATTTGCCTGTGAAACCATCTTGTCCTGGACTTCTGTTTGTTGGAAGTTTTTAATCACATTTTCAATTTCAGTACTTGTGATTGGTCTGTTCATATTTTCTGTTTCTTCCTGGTTCATTCTTTCTAAGAATTTGTCCATTTCTTCCAGGTTGTCCTTTTTTTTTTTTTTTTAACATCTTTATTGGGGTGTAATTGCTTTACAATGGTGTGTTAGTTTCTGCTTTATAACAAAGTGAATCAGTTATACATATACGTATGTTCCCATATCTCTTCCCTCTTGCGTCTCCCTCCCTCCCACCCTCCCTATCCCACCCCTCCAGGCGGTCACAAAGCACCGAGCCGATATCCCTGTGCCATATGGCTACTTCCCACTAGCTATCTACCTTACGTTTGTTAGTGTATATATGTCCATGCCTCTCTCTCGCCCAGGTTGCCCATTTTATTAGCATAGAGTTGCTTGAGATAGTCATATGTTGCTCATCACAGTCTCTTATGATGCTTTGTATTTTTGTGGTGTTTGTTGAAACTTCTCCTTTTTCATTTCTAGTTTTATTGATATGAGCCCTCTCCCTTGTTTTCTTGATGAGTCTCGCTAAAGGTTTATCAATTTTGTTTATCTTTTCAAAGAAACACCTTTTAGTTTCATTGGTCTTTTCTATTCATTTCTGTTTCATGTATTTCTGCTCTGATCTTTATGATTTATTTCCTTCTACTAACTTTGGGTTTTGTTTGTTCCTTCTCTGGTTGCTTTAGGTGTAAGATTAGGTTGTTTATTTGAGATTTTTATTTCCTGAGGTAAGGTTGTATTGCTATATACTTTCCTCTTAGAACTGCTTTTGCTGCATCCCATAGGTTTTGGATAGTCGTGCTTTTGTTTTCATTTGTCTCTGTGTATTTTCTGATTTCCTCTTTGATTTCTTCAGTGATCTGTTGGTTGTTTAGTAGCATATTGTTTAGCCTCCACGTGTTTTTTACAGTTTTTTTTCTTGTAGTTGATTTCTGGTCTCATAGTATTGTGGTTGGAAAAGATGACTGATAGGATTTCAGTTTTCTTAAATTTACCAGGGCTCACTTTGTGGCCCAGCATGTGTTCAGCCCTGGAGAATGTTCCACGTGCACCTGAGAAGAATGTATTCTGCTGCTTTTGGATGGAATGCTCTATAAATATCAGTTAAGTCCATCTAGTCTAATGTGTCATTTAAGGCCTGTGTTTCCTTGTTGATCTTCTGTCTGGATGATCTGTTCATAGGTGAAAGTGGGGTGTTAAAGTCCCCCACTATTATTGTGTTACTGTCAGTTTCTCCTTTTATGGTTGTTAGTATTTTCTTTATATATTGGGGTGCTCCTCTGTTGGGTGCATATATATTTACAATTGTTATTATCTTCTTCTTGGATTGATCCCTTGATCATCATGTAGTGTCCTTCTTTGTCTCTTGTAATAGTCTATTTTAAAGTCTATTTTATCTGAGTATTGCTACTCCAGCTTTCTTTTTTTTTAATTTTTTTGCGTTACGCGGGCCTCTTGCTGTTGTGGCCTCTCCCGTTGCGGAGCACAGGCTCCGGACACGCAGGCTCAGTGGCCATGGCTCAACGGGCCTAGCTGCTCGCATGTGGGATCTTCCCGGACTGGGGCACGAACCCACGTCCCCTGCATTGGCAGGCGGACTCTCAACCCCTGCGCCACCAGGGAAGCCCCAGCTTTCTTTTGATTTCTGTTTGCATGGAGTACCTTTTTCCATCCCCTCACTTTCAGTCTGTATGTGTCCTTAGATATGAAGTGGGTCTCTTCTAGACAGCATATATACGGGTCTTGTTTTTGTATCCATCCAGTCTGTGTCTTTTGGTTGGAGCTTTTACTACATTTACCTTTAAAGTAATTACTGATATGTATGTTCCTATTGCCATTTTCTTAATGTTTTGGATTTGTTTTTGTAGGTCTTTTTTCTTCCCTTCCTCTTTTGTTCTCTTGTGATTTGATGACTAACTTTAGTGTTGTGTTTGGATTCCTTTTTCTTTTTTGTATGTATCTGTTGTAGATTTTCAATTTGTGGTTACCATGAGGGTTTGATATAGCAGTCTGTATATAAACAAGGTTGTTTTAAGTTGCTGGTCTTTTCATTTCAAATGCATTTTTAATATCCTGCATCTGTGCTCTCCTCTTCTCACACACAATTGCTAGTTTCAATATCATATTTGTGTGCAGATGATTTCCTACCTTTATTTGTGTTTGTCTTCACTGGTGAGCTTTTCCATTTGTAATTTTCTTTTTTTAGTAGTGGGCTTTTCTGCTTAGAGAAGTTCCTTTAGCATTTGTTGCAAAGGTTGTCTGGTGGTGCTGAATTCTCTTAGCTTTTGCTTGTCTGTAAAGCTTTTGATTTCTCTGTCAAATCTGAACGAGAGCCTCGCTGGGTAGAGCATTCTTGGTTGTAGGTTCCTCCCTTTCATCACTTTAAATATATCGTGCCACTCCCTCTGGCCTGCAGAGTTTCTGCTGAGAAATCAGCTGATAACCTTATGGGAATTCCCTCGTATTGGGAATTCCCTCATATGCTATTTGTTGCTTTTCCCTTGTTGGCTTTTAATATTTTTTCTTTGTCTTTAGTTTTTGTCACTTTGATTGCTATGTGTCTTGGTATGTTTCTCCTTGGGTTTATCCTGCCTGCGACTCTGTATTTCCTGGACTTGGATGACTGTTTCCTTTCCCATGTTAGGGACGTTTTCTGCTATTATCTCTTCAAATATTTTCTCAGGTCCTTTCGCACTCTCTTCTCCTTCTGGTTCCCTGTATAATGCAAATGTTAGTGCATTTAATGTTGTCTCAGAGGTATCTTAGACTGTCTTCATTTCTTTTCTTTCTTTTTTGTTCAGTTCTACAGCAGTGATTTCCACCATTCTGTCTTCCAGCTCATTTATCTCTTCTTCTGCTTCAGTTACTCTGCTACTGATTCCTTCTACTGTAGTTTTCATTTCAGTTATTATTTATCTCTATTTGTTCTTTAGTTCTTCTAGGTCTTTGTTAAACATTTCTAGTGTCTTCTCAATCTGTGCCTCCATTCTTTTTCCAAGATCTTGGATCATCTTCACTATCATTACTCTGAATTCTTTTTCTGGTAGATTGCCTATCTCTGTCTCACTTAGTTGTTCTTCTGGGGTTTTATCTTGTTACTTCATCTGGGACATACTCCTCTGCCATCTCATCTTGTCTAACTTTCTGTAACTGCCATTTCTGCTCTGCAGGCTGCAGGGTTGTAGTTCTTCTTGTTTCTGCTGTCTGCCCTCTCGTGGATGAGGCTGTCTAAGAGGGTTGTGCAGGCTTCCTGGTGGGAGGGCCTGGTTCCTGCCCGCTGGTGGGTGGAGCTGGGTCTTGTCCCTCTGGTGGTAGGGCCAGGCACAGGAAGACTTTAGGCAGCCTGTCTGCTGATGGGTGGGGCTGTGTTCCCGCTCTGTTGGTTGGTTGGCCTGAGGCATCCCAGCACTTGAGCCTACAAGCTTTTGGATGGGGCTAGGTCTTGGGGGGAAATGGTGGACTCCAGGAGGGCTCATGCCAATGAGTACTCGGCAGAGCTGTTGCTGCCAGTGTCTTTGTCCCTGCGGTGACCCACAGCCACCCCTGCCTCTGCAGGAGACCCTCCAGGACTAGCGGGTGGGTCTGGCCCAGTCTCTGATGAGGTCACTGCTTTTTTCCCTGGGTCCTTGTGCACACTAGACCTTGTGTGCTCTCTCCAAGAGTGGAGTTTCTGTTTCTACCAGTCCTGTGGAATTCCTGCGATCAAACCCCACTGGCCTTCATAGCCAGATGCTCTGGGGGGTCCTCCTCCCTTTGCTAGACGCTCAGGCTGGAAAGCCTGATGTGGAGCTCAGGACTTTCACTCCTGTGACAGAACTTCTGTGGTATAATTATTTTCTAGATTACGGGTTGACCACGTGGCGGGTATGGGATTTAATTTTATAGCAGTTGCGCCCCTCCTACCATCTTGTTGTGCCTTCTTCTTTGTCTTTGAGTGTAGGGTATCTTGTTTGGTAGCTTCCAGTGTGTTGGTTTTTTTTGGTTTTTTTTGTTTTTTTTGTCTGTGTTTTTTTTGTTTTCTGTGGTTGTTCAGCAGTTAGTTGTGATTTTGGTGTTTCGTAAGAAGGGGTGAACTCATACTCTGCCATCTTGCTGGCATCATCTCTTTTGCCCTTTTAATTGTGTTGTTTCTTGTTGTGTTGTAGGCATTCTTGATACAGTCTGGATGTTAACCTCTTATAAAGTATATGATTCACACACATTTTCTCTCATGTCATGGATTGCCTTTTCACTCTGTTGATAATGTCCTTTAATGCAGAAAAGTTTTAATTTTGATATAATCCAATTTATCTATTATTGTTTTTGTTGCCTGAGCTTTTGGTGTCACAACCAGGAAATCATTGTCAAATCTACTGTCATGAAGCTTTCCTCCTATGCTTTATTCTAAGAGTTTTGTAGTTTCCACTCTTATATTGGGTTGGCCAAAAAGTTTGTTTGGTTTTAAGTAAAAATTAAAGACATTTTTCATTTTCATGAAGAGCTTTATTGAACAACATATTCACTAACTGAACGAATTTTTTTGCCAACCCAATATTTAAGATCTTTGGTCCATTTTGAGTCAATTTTGTATATGGCATAAGGTAAAAATCCAACTTCAGTCTTTTGTATGTGGATGTCCAGTTTTTCCCAGCACCATTTGTTGGAAAAATCTGTGCTTTCCCATATATGTGAGGTTTTATTTCTGAGTATTCTATTCTGTTCCATTGGTCTTTGTCTGTCTTTATGCCAGTACCACACTGTTTTGATTACTGAAGCTTTGTAGTAAGTTTTGAAATCAGGAAGTGTGGAACCTCCAACTTTGTATTCAAAATTATTTTGGCTTTTTGGGGTCCATTGAGATTTCATATGATTTTTAAGATGGATTTTTTTATTTTTTCAAAAAATCTCATTGGGATTTTGATAAGGATTGCATTCACTCTGTAGATAGCTTCAGGTAGTATTGACATTTTAACACTAATAAGTCATCTGATTTCATGAATACAGGATGTCTTTCCATTTATCAGTGTCTTTAATTTCTTGCAGCAACATTTTGTGCTTTTCAGCACATGTCTTTTGCCTCCTTGGTTAAATTTATTCCTAAGTATTTTATTCTTCCTGATGCTATTGGAAATGGAATTGTTTTCTTAATTTCCTTTTTGGATTATTCATTGTTGGTATGTAGAAGTGCAGCTGATTTTTATATGTTGATTTTGTATCCTGCAACTTCACTGAATTTTATTAGTTTTTTTTTTTTTTTTTTTTTTTTTTTGGGTAGGGGGGCCTCTCCCTGTTGTGGCCTCTCCCGTCGCGGAGCACAGGTTCCGGACGCGCAGGCTCAGCGGCCACG
>NW_006773947.1:1621233-1637526 GCF_000442215.2 Lipotes vexillifer | reverse complement strand
TTTTTTTTTTTTTTTTTTTTTTTTTTGCGGTACGCGGACCTCTCACTGTTGTGGCCTCTCCCATTGCGGAGCACAGGCACGGGCCTAGCCGCTCCGCGGCATGTGGGATCTTCCCAGACTGGGGCACGAAGCCATGTCCCCTGCATCGGCAGGCAGACTCTCAGCCACTGTGCCACCAGGGAAGCCTTGAATTTTATTAGTTTTAACAGTTTTTAAATGGTGTTTTAAAGAATTTATATATTTAAGGTCATGTCATTTGCAAATAGAGAATTTTACTTTTTCCTTTCTATTTTGAATGCCTTCGAGTACTATGTTGAATAGAAGTGGTAAGAGTGGGCTCCCTTGTCTTGTGCCTGATCTTAGAGGAAAAGCTTTTAGTCTTTCACCATTGAGTATGATGTTCACTGTGGGTTTAATGTTTTGATAAAAAAATTTTAAAGGTCACAGGACAATTGTAATTTTTCCCATTTATTATTAAGATGATTTTGCATGTTTCAGCATGCATGGTCCCTTTTGGGGTCTTGCACAGCTGTGTAAAGTGAACACTGCCTGCATTCCCTAATGTCATACTTCCCTCCACTAGACTATGCTCCTTGAGATTAAGAACATTGATTTGTTCACTGTTGTATCCCCAGCACCTAGCCTAATGTCTGGCATGTGGTAGGTGCTCAGCCAGTAAATGATGCATGAATAGTCCTTCCTTTCAAGCATGAGTTTTACTGGGGGTCCTGCTCTATGTGTCATGCATCCCTCACTCTTCAAGTGTGAGGATCCCTTGTGATAGGAGATTTGTCTGGGGGTATTTGCAAAGTAGTGTTGCCTGGTCTCGGATAAACTGTCTCCCTGGGAAGATTAGGTAAGACTACGAGTTGGTATTTCTAACGTGTTTTAAAGCTTGCATATGTTGGACATTCTGTGCGGTGTTCACTGGTTATTGTAACATTTAGCACTTAGACACTGGATGCAATCCCTTTTCAAATACAAAATTCAGTACAAATGTATGATGGTAGTAGAGTGTAGCTGGTGGCACGGTTGCTTTTGTGAACTCAGCGCTTCAAGGAGCTCACAAAGGGCTGTGGCGTTTTGCATTGATGTGCACCTGTGGGAGACAGGTGCCTGAGATCAGGTCAAGAGAAAAGACATTTGATCTCTTTTCCTTTTACTGGCTACATATTGAGATTTCCCTGTGGGTGGGGCCTCAGCTTGGGGTCAGTAAAAATAGAACAAAAAAGTGACCATTGCTATACTACACATCCATGTTCTCTGAGTAGTCAAATGCAAGTCTAGTGATGACATTTAGCTCTTACGGTTCAACACCAGGAGGGTACAGTTCAACACTAGAAGGGTAATGTTTGCTTAAAATCGAACTCCTGTTATTTTCATTTATAAATTAAACATTTATGGACTACCTACTGTGTTCAAATCACTGTGGCAGGTCCTAAGAGGAAGAGACCCTTTCCCTGCCCTCAAAGAAGTACCAGTCTGGCGAGGAAGATCACACAGTATCTAATTTAAATGGAGTCACATCCTGAGAAGGGAAATAAGAACAGGTGTATTAGTCTGCTAGGGCTGCATAACGAAATACCATGGATTAGGGGGCTTAAACAACAGAAATTTATTTTCTTACAGTTCTGGAGGCTGAAGTCCAAGATCAGGGTGCCAGCATGATCAAGTTCTGGTGAGAGCTCTTCCTGGCTTGCAGATGGTCCCCTTCTCACTATGTCCTTGTGTGGCCTATCCTCTGAATACAAGGAGAGAGGGAGAGAGGAGAGAGGAATCTCTTTAAGGTCATCAGTTCTTTCAGATTGGACACCTATCGTCATGACCTCATTTCATCTTAATTACTTCCTGAAAGCTCCGTCTCCACATCCATCACACTGGATGTTAGGACTTCAACATGTGAATTGGTGGCAGGTGGAGGAAGATACAATTGAGTCCATAACGACAAGGATCCCAAACCTTGATGAGGACTTACAGTGTGCCAGGCGCTTGCCTCATGTTATTACTCAGTCCTCCCTCTGACCCTGTGAGGTAGGAACTATCATTTCCTTCTATTTTACAGATGAGGAAACTGATGCTTGGCAGTATTAAATTGTTTTTCAAGATCACTCACTTCACAGAGCTGGGACTTGAACCCAGGGCTCTGGGAATTGGGGGAGTGTCAGAGGAGGTGCCCTGAGGATGAGTAGGGAGGTGGCTTAGGGGCAGTTGGGCGGGTGGAGCAGCCTCTGGCTCTGCTTGTGCTGTATTCAGCTCCTCCCTGGCTGCACATAGAGGGTGTATTAGAAGCAGTGATGGAGGCTGATGTCATTGAAGTAGGTGGGTCCGTGTTCTATACAGAACCCCAGATTATTAGTCTTGCCCATTGGGCAGTAGGAAGCCATTGGTGGTTTTTGAGCAGAGGAGTGACGAAAGATTTTTGCTTCAGAAAGCTAACGCTGAGTGCGGTATACACAGTTAATCTGGAGCTAGAGAAGTTACACAGCAGTTGTCATCACCCACACGGGGGCTGTGAGGGCAGAGGCAATCCATGAGAAAGGGGAGGTAGAATCAACAGGACTGTTTGGTTTTCATTTGATTTTTGGTTGTTGGGGGAGGAATTATAAATGTTGCAGGTTACTAACTAGATGTTGCTGCCCTTGAGAGAGAGACAAGAAATACAGAAAAAGGAACACATTTGAAGGATTAAGTAATGCAACAATTTCTTCACCAGTTTGTCATCAACTGGGAAATGTTATAACAAGTGTTTTAACCCTCTTGGGAAAGAAATGTATGTAGAACTGAATATCAGAAAAGGACTTGAGGTAGCTAAATTGGTGCATCGGAGAGGCCTCTTATGGACCTTTCTGCCTCACTAGTGACTATTTAATTTAGAAAGTCAGTTAAAGCAAGGGATTATAAACTGAAAGAACATCTAGTAAACATTATGTTCTGACTTGTGATGTAAGGCCAATGCCTTGCCTTTCGTGAGTTTGCTGATGGATTCTCAATGGGCTTTGTTCCATAAGCCTCACCTATAAAGCACTCCTGTGATTTTGAGCATCAGGGTCTTTAAAGAGGAGCCAGAGAGTGAAGTCACGGGCAGAGCACTCTGAGGGGAAGCTCTTGGTCTTACAATTATCTCATGCTCGCTAATCCTAAAGGAGCTTTTAAAGTTCATATGCCTGTACCAATCTTTTCAAAGCATTTAATTATTTTTCATATATATGACCCTTTTTGTACTCTTATTTCATCTATTTACACAGTAAACAATGAATTTGATAATTGCAATAATAAAATGAACAGGCACAAACATGTTTGGGTACAGTTACTGCCCTTCTCTCAGTAAACACCGGAGAAGAGCCCACTAGCTGGAGTGTTTGGTAGCTGAGGAGCATCTATTTCTCTCCCTCTAATATTGGGTAATCTGGAGATGTAGGTGAGTAGAGAGAGATCGGTTGAGTTGCTACTGTGTGTGTATTTTGTGTGTGTGCACATATATAAACAAGACAGTTGTAGGCATCAGTTTGAGAGGGTAGTACCATATTTTCCTGGGCTACAGTCTAAATTTCTGATTCTGTTTGTAGCAGTTACAAAAAAGAAATGTAGCTTGTAGGACACATTCTACAACGAGAGTTTAAAATGAAACTGGGGTTAGTGGAATTTCTCATTAGATGCAGTAGTGGAATTTCTCATTAGATACAGTAGTGAAATGAAATGGATCGAATTCAAGAAAAGAAGTGGGGGGATCCAAGGGACGGTTGGATTCTTAGAGACGAGTAGAGAGTAGAGACGAGTAGAAGTGTTTCCTTTTGAAATTCAGATTTATATATGTCATTTCATAATTTATAACTTCTTAGATTACTAATGCTGTCAGTGAAAATGATCACTGCCCACCTACTTTCTGGCAGTGCTAAAAGCACAGCTAATTGTAGCTTCTAAACAACCTGCACATGTAGTCCATTATAGCAGAAGCTCAGTTATTTTCCCTTGGTGACAGGATTAGCATTGATTAGCTAGCACAGGAAGAGAACGTGCTTGGCTTTGGAGAACACTTGGCTCCCCTTGCAGAGAGCCTGCATTTGATGGAGCTCTGGTGGATGGCTGGGCAGTGGCAGAGCACCCAGCCAGTGGCTCAGTGGTAGGTTAACAGTGCAGGGGGCGGCCCAGGAGTACTGTTTGCCCACTCAAAAGAGACCTAGCAAACATAAGATGTAACAAGTTCTCTGATGCATGTATGGTCCAGCAGCAATATTGACCTTCGTCATTAAGATAGGAATAGCTAGTAATCGGGAAATATCCTAGTGACCTCTTCCCTCTCATCTGTTTTCCTGGTTTGCTTTAGTTGTTTTAACGATGGAGAGAGATCAAAGCTTTTAATAATTTGAATGGGGGCACGCTATCATTTTTTCTTCTTAAATTATTAAATATTTTAGACACACAAAAAGTACAGTAGTATTATAAACATTAGAGCTGTCCTTCATACTCAGAATTAACAAATGCTGACATTTGCCATATTCACTCACCACTCCAGATTTTTTTTTTTAGAGAACATTACAGATATAGTTAAGATCCCCTTTGTGTTACAACGCACTGCCAGTTTCCCTGGTTCCCTCCCCACTGTCCTCAGCTCGGCATGTCTTTCCCATTCGTATTTACACATTTGTTGCACGTTTCTCTCCATAAACAACATATATGCCTGTGTTTTTAAATGTACATAATGAGGATCCTTTGCAGGTTGTATTTTTTAACCCAGTTTTTTATTTTTGAAGTCTACCCATGTTGATATATACGTCAAATGTAATCTTTTTAACTGTTCAGCATAATGTTTCTATCATATAAATAGATGATGTACTTGTTCATTACCAGTAACTATTCAGGTGAGTTCCATTTCTTTAGGGTCCCTAACAGTGCTCAATGAACATCTTTATACATGTCTGACGTGAAAAACATTATCTGGGTATTTTATATGTCTAGATGTGGAGTTACTTGTTGGAAGAATCAGTGTTAATATATATTGCCAAATCTCTCGCAGGGCCACATAGATTTTTCTTTAACTGCGTCTCCTCTCATATATGTGTGTGTGTGTGTGTGTGTGTGTGTGTGTGTGTGTGTGTGTGTGTGTGATGTAATTTTAGTTTTACGACATAAAAAGACTAAAACAAAAATACACTCTCTGTACTGAAACAGCATAAGTAAGGAGTGTGCCTAATGGCATTTAAGGTCGCAGGGCTTTTCCAGTTAGCCAGTTGTGTACTGACCGTACCTGTGTACTAAGGCATTGTGGGAGAGTCTGTGAGCAGTTGAGAGCAGGGACCGTGCCTCTCATAAAACTTCCTGTGTGCAGCGCCAGCAGAGCAGCACATGTTGATGATAAAATAAATGAAATTATATGGGGGAAATAAGACATGGTTTGTGTCCTCAGGAAATTTCACGTCTCGCCGGGGTTATACAGCATTTACATGTATGAAAGATGGACACTTATGAAGCAAACTAAGAGTAGTAGAAAGTAAAATTTATAGAAATAGCTTAAATTCAATGGAAGCAGCATATGTTGAAAGAAGGAGTGGAATCAGAAACTACTCAGTGATACCCACCGAGGCCCCGTGCTGGGGGGTGGGAGGCCAGGTGCTCTGGAGTGTCCCGGACACCTGCCACGCTCTGCTAGGGCTGTGCCACTTTTCACAAAGCCCCAGACATGAGGAGCCTTCCGTGCTGTCCCATATTCGGCATTTCCATGCGCGTTTCATGCCATCTCATTCTCAGAGCTTACTGATGATTTCTGGTCCTGCGCCATAACCCCTAGGCCCATAGATGTCCCTGAGCAAGGGTACACGGAGGGATGCAGGCGTGCACCTGCGGGGAGCTCTTGCGATGGGAGGAAGATCTGAGGTGTGTGGCATTAAGTTGATCACAGCAGGCTCAGGATTGAAGAAGTGATTTTGCACCTGCAAAGTGTTTCAAGGAATTCCTCACAGGCTTATTTACCTCTGACGTCCAGCATCTCAAGTCAGGACAGCATGTTAACTTCTTGCCAAAAGTCTCTTTACCTCCAGCTGTTGGATTTTTCACCTGTGGGAATGAAACGGCTGTAATGGAGGTTGACGGAAAAAAAAGTTTTGCGTGTGTGCGTGTTTTATAACCAAGTTTGCTGCAGCCATGGCATAAACTAGGAATTCTGGTTTCTTTTTGTGGACGTGGTGTGGGCACAGGTCACAGAGAGGCACCATGGAAAAATCTGGACTGTCTTCAGGATTGGAATCGAGTGTGAAGGAGAGGTGGGAGGACGTGCACAGGCTGAGAGGAGACGATCAGATTGAGGGGGCTTCAGGGCTTGCAGATGTGTGGAGCCAGAGCTGAGAAATGAGACGTAAAGCTGGTGAGGGCCCGACCATTGCGGGGCCATGAGGGTCCAGTGTGGCAGGAGTTTGTTCTGATGCACGATGGACAGAGGCCGCTGGTCAGGGCAGATGGCACGTTACAGCATCCCCAGGGAAGGTGGCTCCTGCGGCAGTTTGGTGTGGAATGGAGTCTGGGGGAGGCCAGCATGAGATGTGAGGCCCGAGATGGAGGCTGGTGTGAAGGGAACAGGGAAGGGGAGGAACAGAAAGACAGGACCCTCAGCTCTCAGAGGCCAGGAGAGGACGAGGAGCTGGCCATCGTAGTGGAAGGACTGAAATACTTTTGGGAACGGGAGCTTAAATCTGGTTCAGCAAAGCAAACCTTAGTTAATACAAGAATTCCTTATTTCTGGGAGGAGGTACTAGCGATGTCTTCGATTTTTCCTTTTTAAAAGGTTGACATTAGAATATAGAGTATTTTAGTTAGCAGGACCCTGTCTGCCAGCATTGTCAACTTAAACCACTTTGTTGGAGCAAAAATCCTAACGATGCCTCTAAGACTTTGCTACTCAGAATGTGACTCGGGGCCCATAAGCATCACTTAGGGGCTTATTAAAATGTGCGATCTCAGGCCTCAACCCAGACCACCCGAATGAGAATCTGCATTTTACTTAACAAGGCAGGATTTGAATGCAGAGTAAAGCTTGAGAAGCCCTGTTCCAGCATGCTGTCTTCTTGTGACTTTTAAAACAAATTTTACAACTTAAAACATTTTTATGGGACTTCCCTGGCCGTCTAGTGGTTAAGGCTCTGAGCTTCCAATGCAGGGGGCCCAGGTTTGATCCCTGGTCAGGAAACTAAGATCCCACATGCTGCGCAGCACGGCCAAAAAACAAACAAACAGACAACATTTTTTTGATATATTAAGTTTTGTTTACTGAAAGGTTGTAATAAATGCCAAGAATACCATTTAAAAAGTGCTTATAGGCTCCCCTGTAGAATTGATGATTTGGCAATAAATATGCATTTGTTCGCTGTCAGTTTTCGCACTCCGGAACATCACCTTCATGCAAAGGGTCTTATTTCAGTGCCTGGAACAGTGTTTGGTGCATATAGGTGCTCAAAAGATATTTGTGGTATTTTGAGTAAGTAAATGGATGAAAATTAATTAAGTATTAGTATTTTATGTTACTTTTGGATGCACATTTTAAAACAATGCCTTATGGCGATTAAATTAAAAACTTTTCAGATTGTAAAGGAGATAAATGCTTATTTATTGACAATTGGCAAGGAAAAGTAGAAAGAAGAAAAATCACTCTTCACTCCCACTACCCATAGGTAAGATTTCAAAATATCTCCTTTTTTGAATGTTTTTGCATCGTTTTTCATACTGCACATACTACTTTGTATTCTGCTTTTTCATTTATGACAGAGTAGCTGGTTTATTGCATGATTACTGCATGCCAGGCTTCAAACGAGGCATTTTAGATGCTTTTCTCGTTTACTTATTACACCCATATAAAGCGGTATACAGTTGACTCTTGAATGATGTGGGTTTGACCCACGTGGGTCCATTTATATGAATTTTTTTCAATAAATACAGTACCTGAATTTTCATTTTACAGATCTTTAAATATGTGGAAAAGTTTGTGTTCAATTAGAGATCACAGTATATTGAATCAAAAGAACTAGGGTTGAGTCCTCATTCTAGTCAAACTCTTAGTTTCTTGCCCTTGAGTGAGTCATTTATCAGTTTCTTCGTTTCTGAGGCAGAGAGAGAAGTACTCGGATTTTTGACTGCACAGAGGGTCAGCACCTCTAACCCCCCGTTGTTCAAGGGTCAACTGTGATTACATCAGATTTTCAAATGAGGAAACACAGGCTGAGAGTTTGTGTAGCTTGATTATGGTCACAGTCAGTTCACAGTCAAGCGGAGGTTTTAACTCAGGGCCATTTCCTAGAGCCCATGATTTTTCAAACACATGGGAGCAAGCACTTCCTTATTTATACTTTTTGGGGGTAAAATAATATTTTGCTAGGTAAATATATCAATTTGTCTAACAGTCTGTCTTCATTCTAGCATAATGAACATCTTTGAGTAGAAATAATTTTCTGCATTTCATTTTTCTTCAGGTAGATTCTTAGAAATAATTTTAAGTCTCTTAAAAGATGAATGGAAAAATATAGAACTTTCCAAAAGGTTTGCACCAATTTTCATTCCCCTTAGTCACTGTTAAGTGGTGCGTATTTGAGTGCACATGGGCAAAGTAATATGTCAGCTATGCTTCCTCAGAAAAAAAAAATCCATTTAAATGTGTTTTCTTTTTGTTTTAAAATAACCTATTTGACTTTCATGTCACATAATTTACTGAACTATTTAGCTGTCTCTAAATATCAGCTTCTTATTATATAGAGTTTTAGCATGACATTCATGCTGCTCTGCTGAAAACCTTATCAGTTTAATAAAGCCCACAGTTGAATAAGATGTATATTTACATTGATTTATATTTTCTTAAGTTGAGAATTCTTTTCATAAATCGTTTTTTATGGTTATAAAATGTATTCAACTTTATATTTAATATCACTTTGTTCTTAAATATCGTCATCCATATCAGTCTTAGACTATGGTATAGTATTTCTTTTCTTTTCTCCTTTCCTCTCTTCCTCTCTCCTTCCCTCTCTTCCTTTTTTATTTCTTCCTGTAGCAGCGGGACAGATGGTGTACAGAGAGGAAAGCCTGTGTGTGTTTTAACCACAACAGCAGCAAAACCAACCAAACTCACACTTACATGAGGTTTTATTTGATACTTTGATAAAACTACTGAAGAAGGAAATAAATATCACCCACTGTTAATATTTGGAATCATAAGAGATCATTATAAAATATAATAGCTCTATATTGGAGACAGGACCTACAGAGGAAGAGAGAAAGCATATGAAAATGGAACACCATTTTATTAATTTAGCCATGTTTATTTGATACATTGCCTGTTTTGTTTTTTTTTTGAGATGATCATGTGGTTTTTATTCTTCAACCTGTTAATGTGGTGTATCACACTGATTCGTTTGTGGATATTGAAAAGATCCTTGTATCCCTGGGAAAAATCCCACATGATCATGGTGTTACAATCCTTTTAATGTATTGGTGGATTCAGATATTTAGTTTTTTTTTTTGTTTTTTTGTTTTTTTGTTTTTTTGCGGTACGCGGGCCTCTCACTGCTGTGGCCTCTCCCGTTGCGGAGCACAGTCTCCGGACGCGCAGGCCCAGCGGCCATGGCTCACGGGCCCAGCCGCTCCGCGGCATGTGGGATCTTCCTGGACTGGGGCACGAACCCGCGTCCCCTGCCTCGGCAGGCGAACTCTCAACCACTGCGCCACCAGGGAAGCCCAGATATTTAGTATTTTGTTGAGGATTTTTGCGTCTACGTTCATCAGTGATATTGGCCTGTAATTTTCTTTTTTCGCGGTGTCTTTGTCTCATTTTGGTATCAGGGTGATGGTGGCCTCATAGAATGAGTTTGGGAGTGTTCTTTCGTCTGCAAGTTTTTGGAATAGTTTCAGAAGGACAAGTGTTAAGTCTTCTCTAAATGTTTGATAGAACTTGCCCGTGAAGCCATCTGGCCCTGGACTTCTGTTTGTTGGAAGTTTTTAAATCACTGTTTCAATTTCAGTGCTTGTGATTGGTCTGTTCATGTTTTTCTGTTTCTTCCTGGTTCAGTCTTGGAAGATTGTACCTTTCTAAGAATTTGTCCATTTCTTCTAGGTTGTCCATTTTATTGGCATATAGCTGCTTGTAGTAGTCTCTTATTCCTGTTTTTATCTGTTGCGTAGCTTTCCCAAATATCAGCACAGCATTTTTAATCTGGTGAAAAATGTTTTCATTCTGTTTTGAATAGAAACTCTTGTAGATAGGTTTTATCTCTTTTTGTATGATTTTGTACTCTGATAGTGCCTCTACTAGAGTAGAAATAAAAAATATAACATTATAGTTTAATAACTTGTGTGAGGCTAATAAGCCAGTGAATTTAGAAAACAAATACATGTACTTTGCAAAATGTTATAAAGTTTTGCAATTTTGAGGTACTTGATAAACTGTAAGACATAATAGATAATTGCACAAGCAGTTAAGGGCTTGTGAGAGTGGATTGATTTTCTTAAATTTAATTAAGTACCCTATTCTGACTTCCTTAAACAAATGAGGCGTTTTTACATACTGCCCTTTTTCATTTATGCAAGGCTGCACACAGCCTGAGGGCAGTCATGCCAGTATGAGTAGGAAATTAAAGGGCTTTGCCATTCTGATTCGAATTACTTGTTGTTTTAAAAAGAATGATGTGATAAACGTTTGAATTACATATAAAGTTTTGGTTAGAAGAGGTAACCTTTTTCTACCTCTCTTCTTCTGGAATAGCAATTCGTTTTAGTGTAACTTCATTTGAGTAAGCATTGCTTTCTTGCTTTCTTTTTGTGCACTATAATCCTGTTTGTTAAAAAAAAATCATCACAGGAATTATCTTTTAAGATACTACTTTCATGGGAAGTATCAGTGATTGCTGTTTTGAGTTTGGTTTTGTCTTAAGTGGGCTTTTCAAACGCAGGGAGTTCTTTTGGGGCTTTGGTTGACTCTAAGTTCGTGGGTAAAAAATAGATTTGTATTTCCTATTGTAGACTGTATTCTTAGTGAAAACCACATGAAATTATTTAAATTTCAAATTGTTAAAAATTAAATACAATTATAATATGACCATATCAGTACATGATTATGTAGTTCTTAAGATTTTTGCCAACTCAAGAGAAAATTTATAATTAAGTAATAAAAGGAGTCTTAGTTTCAGAATCTGCCTTTATAATGTCACCATGAATAACTTTTAGAGTCCTAAAGGTGAACAATTCAAGATATATACTTGTAGAGCAATGTTTTAAGGAGAGCTAACGATAAAGGCAGGAAATCATTTTAAGCATCTTGTATATTCCAGAGACTCTGTAAGTATTAATCCCGTTGTCAGCAGTAGCTTCTTAGGTATGGTCTATGCTTTTCTTTCGTAGACCAATCCATTATTTGTTACCCTCATTCAGTAAATACTTATATTTTACCTTCTGTATGCCAGCCATGGTTTAATAAATTTCTTCACTTAGTAAAACAGCTTGACAACATGAAAAGAAATACACAGTTTCACACTTCACATAACTCAACGTACAGATGCCACTTGCTCTGCCTTCTTTTAGTTATTCTTTTCCTTGTTTGCACTCACTTCTCCACTCAGTCACTCCTTCACTCAGTCACTCAGTCTGTCACTTACTCTGTCACTCACTCATTTATTCAATAACAAATGCATGGCGTTCTAGATGGAAGCCCCATGTTAGGCACCATTCGGTGGGAAAAGCAGTGCTACTGTGTGAGTAGCATTCTGAAGGGCAAAGGCTAAGGAGTAGTGCAGGCCCAGAGAAGGGCTCCAGCCTGACCTGAGGGACCAGGAAGGGTGGTCTGGAGCCAGCACCTTTTGGACCAAAGCCCGGAGGATTTACAGGATCCATTGAGGAAAGGGATGGTCAGGGAACCCTGTGTGCCAAAGCCCAGGGCAAGAGAGCATGATATTCCCTTCTCATTGTTTTTATCTTGATTTGGAAATTTTGTAGGTTAGAGTAAAAATGGAAAAAAAAAATGGAAACTTTAAAAAATTGTCCCTGCTTTTGTCTCAAGACAGACTTTTCATGTAGATATTTTACTTTCTAAAATCACCATGCTACAGAGCCTGTCATATTCATTAGACCAGTGAATTCTAACTCAAGTAATCATTTGGAAGTGAAAAGATGGGGGACTCGGGACCAGACTGTTTTCCCTGGCTTTCACTTTGCTTTCTGGGTCTTTCCTCATCTCCCTCCTCACAGGCCTGGCTGTAGGGGTGCTGGGCCCACCTGGGACTCTGGGAGGGTAGCCCTCCGCTCCCCAGCCTCCCGGGCCAGGCCAAGCACTCCGTGGCTTCTTTCCCGTTCACCATTTCTCTTCTGTAGTTGTTTCCCAAATCTCCCTCCACCCCAAGTCTAAGACATACCCCTGAATCTGCCAGCTCTTCCTTTGCAGGATACCAGAGACGAGCCTAAAAAATGAAGTCCTGTTTTTGCCACGCGATTATAGAAGCAGTCTGTATTTTAAATTACCACAGTGGCTTTGAGGGGTATCTTGCCATGTGCAGGGGATGCATTCTTAATGTAGGGACGTCCTAGAAATGCATCCATTGAAACGGTCGTGCATAGGAAGTTTCCATGTGACAGTTATCCATAGGAAGTCAGGTTCAAGGGCCCAGTTATTTTTTCAGTGGTGCGGAGAGGGGCTCATTAGTCGTATTAACCTGTAGATAACTACTACCTCAAGCTGTGGGGAGAGACAGACCACCCGGGCTCCTGCTGCTTCTGCCCCTATGTGGGGAGGAGTTCCAGAGTCTCAGCCTGCCCCCCAGAGGTCCCTACTGTAAGCTGATGGCTTCACTGCTTCCAGTGAGAGGCTTTCATGGCTTCTTGGCACTGGGCAGTGAATTACAAGGTTATTTTCTGATACGATGCAAGGCCACATCACAAGCAGTCCACGTAACAAAAGCAAGCAGCCACTGCAGTGGCTGTGAGTGCAAACATTGCTGAACACACCACTCCCTGGGGACTGGTGGCCTTCCTGGCCTGGGAATACCCTCAAGCTGAGTGGGGTGCCCCTGGGGCTGGCTGGTGAAGCACCAGAGACTCTAAAATCCCTAAGAAGGATGGGTACATGATAAACACAAGTCCGAACCCTGGACCTGTTCCAAACACTCATAAATCAAGTCATAAACTGAATGACTGCCATGATCCATGTTTTTAGATACATGCTGTCCTTGAGATAAAGCGTTGCCTGAGGATCACACTTTGAATTGTGTCTGAAAAGTAAGAATAGAGCCTTTCTATGAAATTCACCACTGCTATCTTCTGATCAAGGAAACAGGCACGTTTAATTTTCTTAGTGAAAGCAGAGTTTTTAATGGGCTCAAGTTGATGATCTCATTTCTGGGAATATTTTGAAACCTGTGGAGGATGGTCCATCAGATGAAGTGTCATGAAGTGTAGACTCCATAGGAGATGGGTGGTTGGTTTATTAGACAGATGTGGATTGGGCCAGTTACCTGCTAGGTTCTGTCTTATGAGGTCAGAATAGAGGCACTTGGCAAAGGTGGGGTCCCAGCCTTGGGGAGCTTTCATTTATTCAAACAAGTAAATGAATAATGAGATAAATATCAAACAGTAAGCACTCTGCAGAGACTTAAAATATAGAGATGCAATAGAGAGTGGTTAAAGGTTTATTAATATATTCTTTTAAGAAACACAAGAGAAGGTGGAAGTCAAAGTTGGCAAGTAGCCCTTGTTAGATTTCATCAGATCCGATATTCGAGGAAGCCTCGTTCATCCATGAAAAGTATGGTGACAAAGCATGACTTCGAATAAAATCGACCGTCTACCCACTTTCTGTCACCATTTATTACTGCAATGTTTTTAGCAGCCAAACTGGACTGTGTAGGCTCCATGAAGAGCAATGAGTGTTTCTCTTTGTATCTCCAGTGCATAGCACAGTGCCTGCTGTATACTTTATCATCAGCATATATAATTTGTACAGATGAATGAAACAACTTATTAGAGTTTTTCCTATAATACCATGTGTAAAAGAGGTCACTTTTCATTTACTTTCTTTTAAACTGCAGAATGTTATCTGGTTATGACTTGGGTATATGATTTTCAAATTAAAGATCTGTTTGTTTTTTTTTTTTTAAAGAAAAGTATAGTTTTCTCCTGGATAACTTTGTTGATGGAAACAAAGAGCAGCCTGGAAAACCCCCCCATTATTTCTCTGATAGTAAATTGTATTGCTTTTGTTGGGCCTGATTTCTTAATCACTCTCCAAATCATTTGACTTGGATAAACTCGACACTTCAGTCCTTCCCTGTGTAGGCTCAGAGGTGGCTGTGGGCTATGGGAAGCTGCTTTAAAATTGGAAATTTATCATGGAGAAGTAGAAGATGTGGAGCAGTGGGATGCATGGACCTGGGCCCCTAAGTCTTAAATCTGTTTGGGAGGATGATACTTGGTGAATGCTAAGTGGGATTCCTATGGAAGTGATTCTTTCTAGAAAAAACATACTGAATTTTATGTTCCAATTTGTAACAAGCCCAAGGGAACATTCCACTGATGCTCTCCAATCATATATGTGACCTAGGGATGCTGTATATAATACGTAAAAGAAGCATTTGTAGTACTTTTTAACTAAGATGCTTTCAGAATAATTAGATTTTCCTTTTGAAAAATATTCTTAACTATCGTAAATTATGTCAAAAATCACTTCGCATTTTATTTCCCTTGGCTACCATCTGAGGGAGTAGAGAACTTTTCTTTCTACACTTACGGTCTGGAGTTTTCCTTCATCGTTTCTGAGGACCCTTATCCTTTTCTGCACACGGCAGATGCTCTCTTTAACCATGTTTGTTGAATGCAAGGTGCAAGAACGAGGTGCTGAGAACGTTGCTGTTCTTCCTTGCTTTCACGGTGTGAGGAGAGAGAAAACTTTCCATCTCTTTAGTCAGTGAGTGAGAAGAAATTTATGCTCTTCGGCTCAGGGAGGCCAGACATCCTAGTCTGTATTATTGCTGCAACGCCTTCAGATTAGGGTTGAAGCCTCCAAGTGGCTCACTGGGAGAGTTCCCCATTTCTGAGTCATGTTTAAAAAAAAAAAAGTTAGATCAATATATTT
Organism: Lipotes vexillifer; assembly: GCF_000442215.2. Lineage (NCBI taxonomy): Eukaryota > Metazoa > Chordata > Mammalia > Artiodactyla > Lipotidae > Lipotes > Lipotes vexillifer. The sequence continues at coordinate 1,622,441 of NW_006773947.1, read as the reverse complement.
GGAAAACAGAAGTCATCGCAGAAGAATCACGTTCATCTTACCTGTTGATAGCACAGTGTACTCAAAGTTAGAGAACTTGAAACACGGGACAGTGAAAATTGAGCCAATCGTTCAGGACCCACAAGTACAAATCAAGTGAGGTCTGCATTCAGGTGGTTGGCATCCCCTGAAATGTAAACATTTCAAGGCTTAATCTAGGCAATAGTGACTTCATGTTTTAGATTTTAACTTCGGTTTTATTAAACTCCTTACTATAGAGCTTTTTATTTATTATTTGTCTTAGCAGTGTAGGGAGGAGTTAGCTAGGTAGAGGGAAGATTTCACTATTAAAAATGAAAACAAATTTTTTAATAAGGTAATTAGTTCAAATAGCAAGAAAATGTGTGGTTCTTTTTGATGTCCTACTGGCTTCCTCTCTTTTATTTTGAAAGGGATGCATTTAAAATCTTATTTACAAGGCTTATATAGGTAATATAAAAAGCAATGCCCAAATCATTTACATTTGTTTTTGGAAAATCAGACTGTTTGGGGAGTAACCTCATATATTAAGTGTCTTGCTTTCCTTCTTTTGGGGCATTTCTCTGTCAGCCTTTTGTTAATGGTGCTCTGAGCCACAGCTAGTCGCTAAATGAATAACTCACTGCCACGCAAGCAGGCTTTGACTATTTTGCTATAGAGTCGCCCCATTATTCTGTTTGATTGGCTGGATGATATATTCTGTTGAGAAATTGTATCAAAGGAACAACTGAATCGCAGGGAGTATTTAGAACAAGTAAATTGACTTAAATGATGCACTTTTCTCTCTAAAAGATGTCTGAATGTAGAATGTCTATGGTGACATTACTGAGGCAGAGATGATGATTAGTAGTGCAGCTTCAGTCGTGACTGTTTATTCCGCCGTGTACACACATTTATCATTGACAAAATCACCTTTAATCTTATTGCCCCTCACAACAAATATTCATTTTTTTATTGTCTATACATATTGGAACAGTGTACACAGAGCTTTTGTTTTCATATTAAATTTGTCAGGGATTTTTCTAGGTTATAATATTCCATCTTTTTTTTTTTTTTTTTTTTTTGGTACGCGGACCCCCCACTGCTGTGGCCTCTCCCGTTGCGGAGCACAGGCTCCGGACGCGCAGGCTCAGCGGCCATGGCTCACGGGCCCAGCCGCTCCGCGGCACGTGGGATCCTCCCGGACCAGG
>NW_006773947.1:1618653-1620971 GCF_000442215.2 Lipotes vexillifer | reverse complement strand
CCCGTGTCCCCTGCATCGGCAGGCGGACTCTCAACCACTGCGCCACCAGGGAAGCCCTCCATCTGGTTTTTTTATGAGTCATTTTTTTCTATTGTAGACTTCTTTCCATTTTCAAAAAATTGTCCATTGTAAAATAGACATAACAAAGTTTACTGTCTTAACCATTGTTAGGAGTACATTCACAGTTGGTGTGCATCCCATAGCTCTTCTCAGCTTGCAAAACTGAAACTTTATATCCCTTAAACAACAACAGCTCATTCTGTCCTCCCCTGTAGGCCCTGGCAGCTGCTACTTCCTATCTCTAAATTCGATTGCTTTAGGTACCTCATGTGGAATCATACGGCACTTTTCTTTTTGTAACTGGCTTATTTCGCTTAGCATAATGTCCTTCCTCAAGGTTCATTCATGTTGCAGCATGTGTCAGAATTTCCTTCCTTTTTAAGGCCGAATCATATTTCATTGTATATATACACCATGTTTCGTTTATCCGTTTATCCATCGATGGACACTTGGGTTGCTTCCACCTTTTGGTAATTATGAATAATGCTGCTAGAATATGGGTGTACAGAAATCTGAGTTCCTGGTTTCAGTTCTTTTGGGTATATACCCATAAGTGGAATTACTGGGTCATATGGTAATTCTATTTCTGTGGAGCCATTGTACTGATTTCCATAGTGGCTACATCATTTTACATTCCCACTAACAGTGCACAGTGATTCTGATTTCTCCATATCCTTGCCAACACTTGTGTATTTTCTGCTGTTTTGATGGTATCCATTCTAATGGGTGTGATGTGGCATCTCGTGGCTTTGATTGGCATTTCCCTAATGATTAGTGATGTTAAGCATCTTTTCATGTGCTTATTGGCTCTTGTGTATCATCTTTGGAGAGATATCTGTTCATGTCCTTTACCCACTTTTTAATCAGGTTGTTTGCTTTTTTTGTTGAGTTGTAGGAGTTCTTTATATAATCTGGACATTAACTCTTTTTTCAGGTACGATTTGCAAATATTTTCTGCCATTCCATAGGTTGCCTTTTCACTTTGTTGATTATGTCTCTTGCACAGAAATGTTTTATTTTAATGTAGTCCAACTTACCTATTTTTACTTTTGTTGCCTGTGCTTTGGTGACATAGCAAAGAAATCATTGCCAAATCCAATGTCATGAAGCTTTTCCTCTATGTAGACAGTTGTTTTTTTAAACCCAGGTTTTCGTTATTCTGGATAATGGTGCAGTGAATGGCTTCATGGACTTAGCTTTTTTCTTCTGTTGACATTATTTTACTTTACTATTAGAAAGAAAAGTGAAATACTGAAACAGTTTAGTCTCCTTAAAGCCCATTTTTGGAAATATTAGGCAGAGCAGAGGATATCACTTGTCCTGTTAGCAAAAGTTGTTTCTGAAGGAATGGTGTGAGGCTTCTGGAGAAGCATTTAATGATGCCTTGATTGGTGATTGTATGAAGTTGACCCCCGTGATCCTCTGGGACCGTGATTTTTAAAACAGCATGGGTCACAGAAAAGGCACAGGCCTTTTAAGAGCACTCAGGGTAGGGGGTGTGAATTTAGGTGACTGTTTCTTCAGTCCTCAGCTTTGAGATGTCAGGGCTGCAATGAGATGAGGTGACTACCATGGACTGATTAGGGTCACATGGCCCCGGATTTCCTTGGTAATATACAAAGTTCAGCCTCCCCACACATTTGAAGGGGAGAAAAGTCAACATTATATGAATATAGAACATTTTCAGAAAAATGGAAAATACCACTACGTTTGGGGGATAAAATTACATTTGAAGAAACATTTGGTTAGGGACTGTCTTCTTGTAATTATGCCCATTTATTTAATGGAAAAATATTCCTTTGAGAATCAAATGTGTACATTTCCTCCCACAGTATTTTAAGAAACAAAATCTTCATCAGTCCAATTTTTAATCTGCTGGAGAAGCTTTGTTTTTTAAAATTTCCATGTAGATGTTCATAAATTTAGAAAAAGACCATCCATTGCTTCTTTGTATTTTCAAATTTTCCTACCTTTGGGAGAGTTTTCATACAGAGAGAAAATTTTAAGCCATTTCATTACTGGTGGTTCATTTTCAAAAAGCAGACTATGGCAGTGACCATTAGAGTCCTTCTCATCAAAGCATTTCAAAAGACATCATCTTTGGGGAGCATTTTTGTGTGTGTGTGTGTGTGGTACGCGGGCCTCTCACTGTTGTGGGCCTCTCCCGTCCCGGAGCACAGGCTGCGGACGCACAGGCTCAGCAGCCATGGCTCACGGGCCCAGCCGCTCCGCGGCATGTGGGCTCTTCCCGGACCGGG
>NW_006773947.1:1582990-1618465 GCF_000442215.2 Lipotes vexillifer | reverse complement strand
CCCGTATCCCCTGCATCGGCAGGCGGACTCTCAACCACTGCGCCACCAGGGAAGCCCCCCTCTGGTCACTTTTAATTCTCCTATCTCAAATTATTTTTGAAACAAATCTCAGTCATCATTTTATCTGTAAATGCTATCATATACACCTCTAAAAAAATTAGTCCTTAAAATGTAGTATAATACCACTTCTATACCTAAAAAATTAATATTAATTCACTAATATAATCAAATACCCATCAGTGATCATTTATCTGATTTAATTTTTCTTTTTAATTTTTTCTTTTTCATAAGGAAAAACTTTCCATATAAGAATGTATACATATGTAAATATCACAGTGTAACTGCTTACATCCAGATAAAGGATATTTCCAACATTCCAGCATCCTTCCTTGGGCTCCCAGTATCCCCACAATGGTACCAGTGTTCTGAACTCTGTCATCATTAGTCGTCAGAATAGTGGTTTTGAGCTTCATATAAATGGAATCATTCAGTACAACTCTTTTGTGTCTGGCTTCCTTCACTCAACGTTACGTCTATGAGATTAATTCATGTTTTTGCATTTAGCAGTAGTTCTTTTTCATAGCTATGAACTGTTCCACTGAGTGAATATGCTGCAATTATTTGATCTGTTCTACTGTTGATGGACATTGGAATTGTTTCCAGTTTGAGGCTACTAAGGATAAGACTATTAAAAACCATGCATGTCTTTTAGGGGCATAATAATTCAATTCTGTTGTATGTATGTACTTAGGAGTGAAGTTACTAAATCGTCGATAGGCACGTGCTCAGTAGATCGGGCACGTGGATGAGTTTTAGTAGAGCAGGTGCACAGCTTTAGTAGATTCTGCTAAGCAGTGTTTGAGACTCCAGTTACTCCACAGCCTCGTTACCACTTGGTATTATCAATCCTTGTAACTGTGGCCAGACTGATAAGCATATAGTGGTGTCTCATTTTGGTTTTAGTTTGTATTTCCCTGATAATGAGTGCTTTTCAGCACTTCTTAATATGCTTATTAACTTTTGGTTGTCCTCTCTTGTGAAGTGCCTATTAAGACTTTTGCCCTTTTTTTTTTTTTTTTTTTAACTGGGTTGCCAGTCATTTTGTAGCGATTCATGGGTGTTCTTTATGTATTCTCAAGATGAGCTCTTTGTTTGATATGGGTATTTGCCTTTTTCAGTCTCTTATGAGTGACCAGGAATGCTTAGTTTTAATTAAGTTTTGATATTGGGTAATGTAGGGCTCCAGCTTTGTTGGTCTTCTTTAAATTTGATTTGGCCTTTCTGAGTATTTTGCTTTTCCATGTAGATTTTAGAATCAACCTTTCGAAACACACACACACACACACACACACACACCAGGATTTTGCTTGAGATTGCATGGGAGCTACAGTTAAGTATAAGAGAAGATAATATCTCAGCAGTAATGAGTCTTCCAATACATAAGAACATAAGAATTGTATATCTCGTTATTTAGGTTACTGGTTCACAACCAGGGTTGATTTTGCCCCAGTAGGACATTTGGCAGTGTCTAGAGACATTTTGGTTGTCACACCTTGCGGTGGGGTGGGGTGGGCGGAGGCAGTGGCTTGTGCTCCTGTCATCATGCAGGTAGAGGACGGAGATGCTACTCAACATCCTACAGTGCACAGTGCAGCCCGCCCCCGCACCCAACAAAATTATCTGGCCCCAAATGTTAAGAATGCCACTGTTGCAAAATGCTGATTTAGAGTTTTCATTTTCCTTAGTAATGTCCTGAGTTTTCAGTGAAGGAGCGTTGCACATTTTTGTTAGTTATCCTTCGCTATTAATATTTTCATGCTATTGTGAATGATAATTTTTAAAGTTTCACTTTCTAATTGTTGCTAGTGTATGTGTATATATGTGTTTATGTATATGTGTGTGGTTACATGCAGGATATTTGTTGTTTTGTGTCTCTTATGCCCCAGTTGTTTTATATATATTTTACAAGCTCCCTTTCAGTCTCTTTTCACCCTTACATTTTTTTAATTGTTGTTGAAGAAACTAGCATCTTTGTCCTGTAGAATTTCCCACAGCTTGGATTTTGCTTGATGGTGTCAGTTTAATATTGTCCCCTGTCTTTATGATCACTGTCCGTATCCATTAATTGATTAGGAGCAGCTATAAAACAAGATACTGTGATTCTGTCATTTGCTTTTCATTTATTAGCCCAGGACATTTTTGTAAAGAGACCCACCCCACATCTGATTGGTTACTCTGAGTTTATAGAGAAAAGGTGTGGTAAATGCTATTCTTTCCCCTTTTTTAACAGTTTTCAAAATAATGAATTGGTTCTCTAGGATCCTCTATAGGCAACCAGTGAGTTGTTTTTTAACTAAAAAGTATCATTATGAATTTACAGTTTTAAATTATTTGATATTTCAATCCATTGCTGTTTTTACCTCATTGGTGATCAAATTGTTACATCTTTGGCTTGAACCTCTTCAAGAGCCTAATGTAGTTTTAAACTTCCTTGCTTTCTGTTATAACACAATATTCAAGGCTGTTGAACATTTCTTGCCCCTGAGCTTGAATTAGCCATCTCTTTGTGGATCTTTTACTTAATGTATTTAGAGAGGGTGCCAGACCATGCTGAATACTACTGGGTGGTCATTGTTTCTAGGCTTTGAATTAACTTTATCCTTTTTCCTGTGCACAAAATACTTGGTTTCAAAAAACACCAACGTGGGCTTCCCTGGTGGCGCAGTGGTTGAGAGTCCGCCTGCCGATGCAGTGGACACGGGTTCGTGCCCCGGTCCGGGAAGATCCCACATGCCGCGGAGCGGCTGGGCCCGTGAGCCATGGCCGCTGAGCCTGCGCTCCGCGACGGGAGGGGCCCCAGCGGTGGGAGGCCCGCGTACCGCAAAAAAACAAAACCCCACCAACGTAATTAGGCATTGTTTTATCACAAACTACATACCCAACAGCTGTAGAATAATGGTGCCAACTTGACTGGTAAAAATATGATTACTGAAAACAAAAATGTTTTTTGCAATCTTTTGGGGTCTTTTTAAGGGTATTTCATAATAGGGATGTGCTGTCAGATTGCTGTATTTTAAAGTCGTTTGGAATACTTCTACTCTGTGTGGTTATTTTACCAATTGGGTTTGCATTTAGGTACATGTAATTCACTTTACATTTGAATGTTTAGGGATCGCATGATTAAAATTTGATATGGCATACAATATTTACATGGTTCCAAAGTCAAATCTACAAAACAAGAGGTATATACAAAGAAGGTTCATTTCTATGCTAAAAAACATGTTTATGGGTTAACTTACCATTATTTTTTTTTCTATATTGCATGTATGTATATGGATTTAGATCCTCCCTTCTTTTAAATAAGTGAGGTTTTCACGATGTGGTCTATTTCACTTGCCCCCCACCTCCTTTATGTAACTTCTGGTATTTAGAAAGATTTGTCTTTTGGTTACCTTTATACTCAAACTTTACCTGGTACCTCGCTCCCCGCCTCCACCCTTGTGCTGGTCATTGGTTCCCAGTGTGAGCCTCTTCCTTTTCTGCCCCCTGCATCGGTGTTGAAGTAATGATCCTTGTACTCTTTGGAAACATTCCCAAATCTCCAAATTGAATACGTTTTATGTGGAAACACATGTGTGGGCTGCAGTTGATTTAGAGGAGGTGAGTTAATGTGGGATCACCTGGGCCATGTTGAGTTAAAAAATAAAATCAGGTGAAGGAAACAAATGAACCTTGTTAGATGAAGCTCTTACAGCACCAGGTAACATGCAGCACGAGGATTCCTGCTTCCCCGTCAGTTCATTATCGAGTGGCTAATGCACCCCAGTGCCCTGGGGCTTATGGAGACAGTACCTCAAGGAGGGAAAAATGTTTCTCTTGGGCTGACTTGTCACTTAAATGAGGAGATAGTATGTGAAGTACTAAGGGCTAGGCGAGGGCACCATGAATCATTAATAGCCTGGGCTCTCAGAAACCTAATTTTAGTCCAGAACAACAAGCAAATGTGGCAACACTAGGCCCTGGATTCAGCATCTTTTCATTTCTCAAATGGCTAATGGCCAACGTGTAAGCGCGGAGCGGGCAAAGACGGGGGAGCTGGGCTGATCAGCTCTTGATTGAAACGTTCCTGAAAGGCAGAGCTCTTTCATTCCTTCACTGATTCATGTTTGTTGGATGCCTGCTGTGTGTAAGGCATAAGGGTGAGGGAGAAGAGGCAGAAAAGAGCATTCTAGAGGGGACCCTCATACACAGCCCAGGTTATAATGTAGCGGGTAGAAGCCTGTAATGGCACGTCCGGGGAGAGCCCTGGAGTGGAGAACTGACGTCTGATCAGGTGCAGAGTTGGGAGGATGGAGCCTGGGCTGCGTGCTTTGCGGAGGTGCTGTTGGAGCTGGTTCATAGGTGTGAGTGCTGGTGCGGGATTCTTCACCCGTCATGACACCTTCCTAACTCTTGGAGGTTTAGTATGCAGTGGGGGGTAAACAAGCTCTTCACTGTAGAATCTGAGTAGGTCCCAAGCAGATGGAAAAAAATTGTAGCAGAGGGTTAACGTTCCAAATCATTTGAGTTCCTGATCCCCGCCCCTGCCCCCAACATAACCCCCACCATCCAAGAGGAAAACCGATGTGCATCCCACTGGACCCTGCAGTGCTACCTCTAGCAGTTTATCCCCAAAATACATTTGGACTCCCTGCAGATTACATGTACAGAGATGTTCATCTGAGCGTGCGGTATATGTGTGTATGTACGTATGCATATATCCATCTAAATGTGCACTCTCTTCTTCCCATACACACCTCCACCAAATACACACATGGTCACCTTGGGCTTAAACTAAATTTCCAGTAGGGGATTGACTAAATACATTGTTCTTGGCTTTTCTTTTTTTTTTTTTTAAATAATGACCATATATTATTTACATAATAACAAAAGCAGTACAATTATTTTTAAGAAGGCAGTTACAACTTGCTTTCCCTTTTAGTGCCATGTACAGAGACTTGGATTTTTGTACTGGTTGTGAATTTGAAGCAGAATGTTTATATTTTTATATTCTTTGAATTAGTATTACTTTGACTTGGCTTCATATTTTTGGTTTACATATAAAATTGGATAATGATTGTGTATTACAGCAGGGTGATGACTGACTCCAGGGAGGTATTCTTAAAGTTCTTTGGATGGGATAAGTGAGTTTGCCAGGTCTGGCTTAGTGGTAAAACCCTTTGATCTGCTCTGAAAATAATACTTAATTTATGTGTGGAAAGTTTTAAGCATGTTTTGCATTTAAAAAATGAATATTAATATCATGATGTCACTTGTATGTGGAATCTAAAAAACGATAGAAATGAACTTACTTGCAAAAGAGAAATAGACTCACAGACATAGAAAACAAATTTATGGCTACCAAATGGGGAAGGGGGGAGGGGTAAATCAGGAACTTGGGATTAACAGATACATACTACTACATATAAAATAGATAACAAGGACTTGTATAGCACAGGGAACTATATTCAATACCTTGTAATAACCTATACTGGAAAACAATCTGAACAAGAATATACATAGAAGTGAATCACTTTGCTGTACACCTGAAACATTGTAAATCAACTATACTTCAATTTTTTTAATTTATAAAAATTAAACAAAAAATGAATATTGGACTTCCCTGGCGGTCCAGTGGTTAAGACTCTGCGCTTCCACTGCCCGGGCTGTGGGTTCAATCCCTGGTCGGGGAACTAAGATCCCACATGTGGCGTGCACAAAAAAAAAATAAATAAAAAATTTAAAAAAAGAATGTTAATCATCTTCCTTTAGCCACGTGTTTTCAGATGTTGGATTGGTTTACTAAAGCAATGTCAATTATAATGTGACTTTCTTGTTCTCCTTGCTTTGAAGAATCAGGTGCGGGGGGAGATTCTATCCTGGTGGACAGACCTGTGAACTTCTTGCCTCTTTTACTTTTTTCTTAGGGTAATTTAATTGGCTTGAAGACCTTAACAACTTCTGTCCAATTATTGGGACTATATAGTGATCCTGATATGTCAAATGCTTTTAAAATAAAATTTCACAATAAAAATTATTTTGTTTTCTTAACAGAAATCGTAGCCCATTAATGAGTTTTGGAGCCAGCTTTGTCAGTTTTTTGGTAAGTTGATGTGGGAAGAGGTTTTGGTGGGAGGGAAACAAGTACATAATGTGTGTCTTTTAGTGGTTATACCTGCTGTAGAGATACACTATTGTAGAAGATATTTTACAGTTTAAAACTGGAATAAAATTTTTGCCTATTAACCAACACTTATGAGATACCCTTCCCTAGTTTTAAAGATTAAATGCTTATATCTTCTAGAGCATTATATTTTTTCCAACCAAAATCCTTTTTAAAATAAAAATATAATTGAAAGACCTTTCCAAAAATTAAAACTGCATTAGAGTTGAAAAGAAAAAAAAAGTCAGACTTTGGATAATAAAGGTTTGCTTTAAAATTATTGAATAAATGTGGATCAGAAGACAGGTTAAATCAGCAGATTTAAAGTTTATCGGTTACTTTTGCATTTTTGAATATTAATATTTAGGAATTGAGAGAATAGGTTGCAGTTAGGTTTTAAAATAAATTGGGCAATGTAGAAAATTGGATGCCTTTAATTAGTTCCTTCCAAGAACCTGGTGTCCTGTCTCTGCCCTTGTAGCCTGTTCATCTCAGAAACCTCAGTTCTTCTGGGAGAAAGTAGCAGGTTTTCAGCAGAGAAGGGATGATTTTTTTTTTTAACATCTTTATTGGAGTATAATTGCTTTATAATGGTGTGTTAGTTTCTGCTGTATAACGAAGTGAATCAGCTATACGTATACATATATCCCTATATCCCCTCCCTCTTGTGCCACCCTCCCTATCCCACCCCTCTTGGTGGTCACAAAGCAAGGGATCATTTCTACCAGTCAAATGTGACCTGAAAAAATCTACCAGGATCAGGTGCTTGGAAACAAGCTGTCAGTGGAATTTTTCACTGGGGACAATAAAAAATGAGTTCCTTAAAAGTGAGCCCATTGGAATTGCTGTCTCTGAAAAGATTGATAATTGATAATTTTCAAAATAGTACCTACTAGCTGATGTTTCATTAGCGTTTTGTGCTGTCCTTGATGAACCCAGGGATCCATGTGTGGGTAGAAAGTGCTTTCAGTGAGGCTCTGTTCTAAAAACTGAATTAAGTGGACCAGTCAGAAATTGTATAATTTTTTTTGTTACTGTGTTTAATAACAAAAAAAATGTAGAACAGTAATTGCAAGGACATTTGTTACCATACATTTTTTCATGCTGGTGTAATAGAGGTATGTTCTTATTTCATATTGAGATTATAGTTTTTTTTTTTTTTTAATGAATAGGGTATGCTGTAACATTCTGATTCTTTTACTGTCAATAAATCATTTAGATGGTTTTCTTTCATGCTGGTGTAATAGAGGTATGTTCTTATTTCATATTGAGATTATAGTTTTTTTTTTTTTTAATGAATAGGGTATGCTGTAACATTCTGATTCTTTTACTGTCAATAAATCATTTAGATGGTTTTTCCCCCTAGTTTGGAGTTGTGTTGTAATAAATTGGCCTAAATTTTCAGACACTTACTGATTCATTCTTTCCTTATTTCTTTCTTGGAAGAATGCCATGATGACATTTGAGGAAGAAAAAATGCAGTTGGCATGTGATGACTTAAAAACCACAGAAAAGCTGTGTGAAAGTGAAGAGGTTGGAGTAATTGAAACAATCAAGAATAAAATTAAGAAGAATGTAAGTACTATGTCTTTAAGTTATGAACTATGTGCTGCTTACTTAGAACATTGTTTATTTACTTGGTTTTTGGTGTTTAGAACATGGCTAAAGCCCTAAATGTTTCTTACAGCTTTTGAGTATGTAAAGCGTGTTTCTTAAAGCAATAGGACCCCCTTTAATCTTTAGAGCTTTTCAGTGCTTATTCTTTTGGTATCTTAAAATTATCTTCTTCCACAGTGGACCATGCTGCAAGGGCTTTTGTAGGTTTTCATATATGTATTTCAGATATGTTGCATTGGCATAATTCAGGAATTTAGCTGTTACCTCCTTTTAAAGCCCAGGGCTCCCCAGCCTTTGGTTATAAATAAAGTCACAATGATACCATAATCCACTTTTCCTGATTTTTCTTTCACCTTTCAGTGCAAAAGTTCTAGGCTTTGAGAGGCATCCTCCTATCTCTGATGTTTCTGGAGCACCCAGGGGAGTCGCATGTGTCACTTGTTTAGTTGACAAACCAGTCTGTTGGTTACAGTCAGGAAAAGCCACCTGTCATTTCTGCTCCTTTATGTCACTCCAGGTGGCTTCACCTCTGCTCTTGCTTATGGTGTCAGCCATGAGGAAGCCACTGATGGGCCCAGAGTACTGTCTCCTGACACTCCAGAAGAGCCACAGTTCTCCTTGATTTCTCGTTTCTCCAAACTGTACATCAGTCAGTGACCAAGTCCCGTTGACTCTTGGTCAAATACGTCCTGAATTCATCTACTTTCCCTGCCAGTGCCCTGGGCCAGCCACTATCTCCACTTGCCTAAGACAAACCCTCACTGGCGTTTCTGCCTCCAGTCTCACTGTTCTGTAATTCTTCTCCAAAACACAGTCACTAAGATGCAAATTATACATCGCTGATTTCATTTTCAGTGTCCCCGCCCCCTACCACTGCCATTGCACTAAAATCCAAACTCCTTAGTGTAGCTGACTTGTCATTGACTTCTCCTCTGCCTGGAACATTCGTCTGCCTCATTCTTTAGTTCTTCCTAGATGTCATTTTCTCCAGAGACTCTTGTCTGAGCCCCCAAGCCTATTAGTGTGTCTCCTACAGGTTCCCATAGTTCCTTGTACTTCATCCCTCAGAGCATTTACTGCATTCCATGGATGTCAGCGTTCCCTCATTAGACTGTAAGCTAATTTACATGTCTGTGCTCAGTATCTAGTACCAGGCCCAGCACATACGTTAATAATCAACATTGGTAATGGGTCTTTGCAATTGAGAAAGCATTTTCACATACAGTATCTCCTTAGCCCTTCCAACAGCCTTGCAGAGTAGATGTTATTACAAGCAGAGAAAACAGAAGCATCAATAGATTGACATTTGCTTAAGCAAACAGGGTAATGGGTGCTGGAACTAGATCAGGAACAACAGTGACCATGGCGAATTCTGCTAATCTAGAAAAAAGAGAAGCCAGCCATTTTGTCATGTATACTATGTATACTTTTGTCATATTTGGAAAAATCCTGTCATTTCTTATATCACTGTGAAAGCATATGAAAACTAACCTATTTTGTTCAAGTTTAAGAATGCAATGTTATATTTCAGAGCAAATTTTCTTCGTTTAGCATTCTTTACGATGAAAACCAAAATCTTATTAAAAAGTAGGGTTTTTTGGTTTTACTTCTTCATATTTTATAGAGGTAGTCACCTTTAGAGATTATGACTTAAATTTCAAGTTCAATTTGTGACTCATTCAAAGATAATTTTTAATTCCAGGGTGTTTTCTCCTTAACTAACATGTAATCAGTTTCCAACCCTCACATCTCGGTTGTGTGCACCAAAGGAATGAACCCTAATACTATCGGTCCTTCCTGAAGGAGATGGCTGCAAAGTGGCTTTTCGGGTTGTTTACCTGGGGCAGCGTTTTGTACCTTCAGTGATTTTTTATTTTGGATAAGTAAGAACTTATGTTGTTTTCAAAAACGTAGAACTCCGAAGTTGTGTGTGGGCTTTCATGTTTCCCATGAACCCAGTGTCTGTAATTTAGAGTATTTGCCTTTGAGTTACAAGCCTCTTCATCAGTGTATTGTTAACAAAATAAAGCTGGACTTAATGGGGGAGGATAGAACTGCCAGGCTCAGAGTGTAAATTTGGTCTTGGATTTCAGCAACTGCTGTTTCACACTCCCTGCGTGAAATTATTTTGCACAATAAAGTAATAGTTGTTTGGAAGGAATATTGTTCTTGGGTGTGATTTATTGGTGTGTACTTTCTTCCCACCAAACAGGTTGATGTCCGAAAATCCACCCCCTCTATGGTTGATCGGCTTCAGAGGCAGATAATCATAGCTGACTGTCAAGTTTACTTGGCTGTGCTCTCGTTTGTAAAGCAAGAATTGTCAGGTATGCTGAAGCATTGTTTTTAATGGCTTTTGCTATTCAGTGGACACAATTGGTAATACGTTTTATTAATTAATTAATTTATTTATTAGGAACAGCTCGTATTTCAGTCTTTGAAAACATGTGGCGTCTCTTTGGGGGCGTGATCCTGATTTATTACTTGAGAAATTGAAACCACAAGTGCTTAATGTGTGTTTAGTAGAGAAGTTTTAGCTCCAAAATCTGTTTCGTCCTCTTGTATCCAGACAGTCTGTCATACTTAGAGATATTACCAGTACCTTAGATTGATAGATTGATGGGTTTTTTTTTTTCTTTGTGGGAATCAAGTTGTGATAATAACCCTTTAAAGTGAAATATAACCAGTTTAAGTTACTCAGAAAATTGTTATTGAAGGCCTGAGTGCGTACTAAAGACTTCCTAACATACTTGAATGACCTACATTTGAACAACCCTTAATGAGGAATATAAACTGATTTCTTACTTAGTTTGCCCAAGACAGATGTTTCCCAGGATTTCGTAGCTTTAATATCTTGAGTGGCATAGACTGGAATTGAGGCTCTCAGAGCTCGCTGTAAGATTCGCTTTGACACTAATTCTTCCTTTTATGTGGTTTTATGTCTCTGATGCTGATGGCGGAAACCTGCCTCTTTGGTAGATAGGATTTACTTGAAAGAGTGAAAATTCAAAAAGGAAACTGACTAAAATTCACACTGAGAAAAGCATTTTCTTCCAAACCTGAGATGAAAAAGGGTATGTTGCTGCTAAGTCATAACATACACTTTTCTTTCTGGATTACCGGCAGCCAATTTTCCTGTCCCTTTTTTTTCTTTCTTGTCTCACTCTGTCTCCATCTCATACTTGAGGTTTCTCTGTTTCTTCTCTTTGGCTCAAGTCAGAAGTAGAATTAACTTTTATTGTGACCTCCAAAATGTGGGCTTCCTAGTAATTATCTTCTTTTAAAATGTGTTTTATGGTTGTACTATGGCCTTTTCCTTTTGATCCAATTTTTTTTTCTCTTTAAGTCTCATCTCAGGACTCTCCCAGTAACTGTCTTAACTTATATGGTTGAGGGCTCAAAGCTCATGTGAATTTTCTATAACACAGTGATGTAAAATCCCCCATTTGGAGTGCCACACTCACGTATATGTAAAAGAGTAGCGGGAAGAGCTAGACTTCTTTGGTCAAGACAGGAGCTCTGGTGTTTTCTGTGATCTTGGACTACTTTTTCCTGAGGCTCAAGGACTTTTCTAAGGACCTAATTTTAGCCATTAAGAAAATATCTGTGGAGAGAAGAGGATAAATCAAATGTAGTAAAATGTTTGGGGAATCAGGGTAAAGGATATCAGAGAAACTTTATATTAATCTGCCCTTCACATGTTCACTCATGGGTCCATTCAATAAATAACGATAGAGCACATACAATGCTAAGCACTGTGTTCCATGTGCAAATCCAGGCCATGGTCCCTGCCCTCGTGAAATTCAGAATCATCAGTTAGTACTATTTATTTTTAAAATTACTCTGATTGTAAAATTACTAAAAATTGCTTTAGAAAATTTGGAAAATATAAAATAGTGAAAAAGCAAGTCATTTCTAATCTCACTACTTGGAGAAAATCACTCTTTATTGCCAATGTTCTGTTTTTATCTTTCTCTTTCTTTAAAAAATTGAATCTGTGGTGTTTTTTATCCTACTTTTCCCTTTTAGGTTATAAGTCACATATTTTTTCCTATAGCTCAGAGTTTCAAAATATAATTTTAAAAGCATTAATTTATCATGTGAATGTGACATAATTTATTTAACCAATTTCTCTTGGACATTCCCATGTTCTTTGCTTTGCTTTTTGTTGTTGTTTTAGTGAAGCTGAACTTAATTTTATATTTTACCCATAAACTGTATTTCCTTCACAAATTACCTTCGTGACCTTTTCCTGTTCTCCTAAAAAGTTGATATTAATCAGCTATTTAATCCTGTTTATCATAGATTTTTTTGTGTTTTGTTTAGTAATTTTTATTGGAGTATAGTTGCTTTACATATCATAGATTTTTGATAGCACTCTTGGTTCTTCCTGATGCCATATAATTTATTGAATGTAATATTGATAGTGAAAGGAAATTGACAGACATGAAAACCTCAGGTTCTAATAAACACATGTAGTGGTCATTTGCTTTATGAATAGCTCAGTATTTGTCTCAAACAAACAGACATAACTAAAAATGTGCTTCATTTGCCTTTCAGAAACCCTCTAGGTTATAAAACTATGAAAAAGTTACTCTTTGTTGGGATCCGTTTCTTAAACTTTGTTGATGGATAATTGTTTTGGAACAACCCCTTCTTGGAGATGTTTGTTGTAGGTGGTCCTCCCCAACCCCTTGATCAGGTGGCCCAGAAGTGGGTGTGGGTACACACTCACCTGAGCTCCAGGTAAGAGTGAGTCTGTGTGAATTTGTTAGTGCTTCCGACTTTTGAAAGAGCCCTGTATTTTGTCTCATTTGAATTTCTTTATAGTGAATTACCCCATCCTCTCTCTCTATTTTCCTATACTATTTTTTTTAAAGATTTATTTATTACTTATTTATTTTATTTATTTTTGGCTGCGTTGGGTCTTAGTTGCGGCACATGGGATCTTTTTGGTTGAGGCATGCGGGATCTTTCACTGTGACGCTTGGGCTCTTCGTTGTGATGCGTGGGCTTCTCTCTAGTTGTGGCGTGTGGGTTTTTTGTTCCTCTTCTCTTCTCTAGTTGTGGTGTGCAGGCTCCAGGGTGGGTGGGCTCAGTAGTTGTGGCGCAAGGGCTCTTGTTGAGGTGCGCGAGCTCAGTAGTTGGGGCATGAGGTCTTAGTTGCCCCGTGACATGTGGGATCTTAGTTCCCGGACCAGGGATCGAACCCATGTCCCCTGCATTGGAAGGCAGGTACTTTACCACTGGACCACCAGGGAAGTCCCTCCTATACTACTTTTTAATTTACTCTATTATCCAAAGGGCTTTGTTGTTGTTTTTTGCAGTGAGCACACGTGAATTACTTTCGTAACAAAAAGTATTTTTAAACCGACTTGATGGCTTTTGGCACCTTGTTTGTGTTTCCTGTATTTCCTTTGGGCTTGAAGATCGGCCCCATGTCTTACTATTCTTGGCAATAACATACGCTCAGTAAATTTTCCTCAAATGAGATTGTTTTCCTTGTTTCACAGGTGAGGCCGTTGAGGCTGGATGATTTGTTTGAGGTTGAACAGGTTTACACAGTGATGACAGAACCAGGACCTGAGCTGTGGGCTTCTTATTTCATATCTGAATTCCTAGCACTCACAGTTTTCCCTTCACCTTCGTTTGGTCACATGAACCACCAGCCTCCCAATGGCCCAGAAACCCGAGGCTCTCGGGGCCTTGTCCCTCAGCCCCCCGTGCGCACGTGCGCCTTCCGTCCTATGGAATGAGCCCCCCAGGAGAGTAGAACAGCCTCCTGTTGGCCTGGATGCTTCTCCAGGCCCGGATGCTTTTCCAGGCCACATTCTCTACGATGCCCCTGGAGCGCTCTTTCTAAACCTTGTTACACCTGTGCTTCAGACACTTAGCTGTTACTGCAACATCGCCTACAAGGAATAGTGCAGATTCCTCCCTCGGGTGGCATGGAAGAACCTGCCCCCTACCTGGCCTCCACCGCCTCTAGCTCGGCAGGGCTGATTGCAGGTCTCTGAGGCCCTGCCGCCTCGGGCCTTGGTGTGCGCTGCCCTCTCAGTTTGGAACCCCTTTTGTCTTTCTCTTGTGCCTCCCCAGGTGCAGCCTGGGTCTGCTCCCTTCATGTTCTCCTTCCTCACTGACTTCATCATACGGCCTCTGTTACTCTGCTTGGACCCTGTCCATAGCCAGTTAGAGCAGTCATCACGCAACTGTACACATCTGTGTTTACATGTCTGCCCACAGTAACAGACGGGAAACTTCTTGAGGGCAGGGACTGTGTCTACCTGCTATCTTTTGTTTTTCTCCACATTTATTGAGCACTTACTGTGTGTCAGATTCTGGAAGGTGATAGATGCTAATGGTCTAGAGATGAATGAGATGTAGCTCTTGCCCTGAGGCTACTGAGAGTTTAGTGGGGGAGAAAGAGGACTAAATAAATTCTCATTCAGAGTGTGATACTTTCACCACTAGACATTAGACCTGTAAGTTAGTCGGAGAGGTTGCACAAGGAATGAGCAATTCCTAAACTCTGTTGGGTAGGTCAAGGATCCCTAATCCTGAACCTGAGCAGGGTTATAGAGAATGGAAGTCTGTTGTCTTCTCTGTGTCCCTGGCACCTGATATGCTGTCTTTGCCTAACACATGGTGGGTATATAAATGTGAATTAAAGAGAGGGATGGAGGAAGGGTGATGTCGTTCAGGAATGAGATGCATCATACTGAGCCCTAGGAAGCCCCAAGAATAGTTGGGATTGGAGAAGTGAGTCGTTCAGAAGTCTGTTGACTGGGGGTAAAAGTAATAATGAGGAGGTGCGCTGACTAGTGAAAACTAAATCATCTTTTTTTTTCCTTCCGAAGTCTGTTATGTGGGTCACAAGGAAGCCAAGGCTGAACTTCCCTTGCATTATAGGACTAACCAGCCTCATCCAGGACAAGCAGACAGACAGAATGCTATGGTAGGGCCTCTCACCAGACACAATCCCTGCTAAAAAAAAAAAAAAAAAAAAAAAAAAAATTTACAAAATTTATTCCAGGATCCATTTAGTGTAACTTGGTATTTTCATTTTCCAGACGACTCTTGCCCTTTCTAGGGGAGGACTCCCACCCCTGTTATGGGGACAGGGTTTCCCATCTCTCCTGCATCTCTGGCTGGTTGAGGCTGCCCCTGACAGGGGAGGGCGGATGGTCTGTGGTTTTCTGCTCTCTGTGCAGTCCTCCAGGGACGCAGTCACGGTGGTTGAATGTTTTATGTCTGACGTTTCAGAGGAGCCTATGAAAGCCTGTGCAGATTGAGGGGCCCTGTGTTCAACTGTTTTCTCTGCTTGTTGGGCAGAGGCTGCTCCTGGCCGCGTTGCTGGGCATCAGCTGACTAAGCGTCCCTCCCGCTGGGGCCGCGGTGCTGTGGGCCCGGAGCACAGCTTCTCCACCTGGTCCTCACGCAGCCTCTGCTCCTCCCGTCGGAGTCTGGCTGAGCTCAGATGTTTCGGTCACTGCATTTGGGACATGGAGCAGGGCGAGTCCTGGGACCTGTTTCAGTGCAGAGTTGAACTTAAAAAGTGGTAAAAACAAAATCTGTTTCTCTCTAGGTCCTAACTTTGTACACATCTCAGTTTCTAATCTTCGATTAGTCAAAACTTTGAGTTCTATTTACCCGGCTCAAGTTCAGGGCTTTAAAGCTTGTTACTGTAGACTTGAACATGTGCTTTTAAAATAAATGTTAACATCTAAGCTCTTATCTTAGGCAAGAAATTAAAGATGTTGAATTAATTTCATTTTTATTCTTTAAAAATGGGTTTTAACCATGTTGGTTTTCTTTTCCTTTTGTTGAGTTCGAAACAGTCGGCATTAATGGATTTTTATATTTGCTTCCATTGCTGCCATTCTTTCCTGTAACTCTTCACCTGAGATCTGGATTACTACAGCTTGTTTCCCTAACACTAGTCCCTTTAACTCCAATTTTAGGGAGCCCCTGCTTCTCCCGAGCAGGTGTCCTTCCCTTAGCTGGATACCACTGGGTGCATCATCCCTGCACCCATCCTTGGCCCAGCTTGTCCCCTGATTCACTCTGCCTCTGAACAGCTTTCCATCTATCCCTTCATACTTACACTCTTGTTGCTCTCCCCTGGAATGCTGCATTTCCCTAAGTGCGTCCTCAATAAAGTGACAGTAACCTGGAAAATACAGGATGAAATGGAGTTAATTTTTTCCCTCTAAATTTCCAGTTAGGCTTGGGGACAGGAGGGAGTAAAGTTTTCTACTGAAATCCTGCAATACTTCTTTTGCACTTTTCAATTTATGTATGTGCTTATTACGTAGAAAACAATTGACTGTCAAAAAGGAAATAAAGGGCAATTCACTCATAATCTCAACATTGTTTTCATTTTTCTATATATGACCCAGTGGACCATATAAATAAACATATGCATATATAGTCTTATGTTACACACATTTTTTTCACTTTTATTTTCTAATTTTATTGGGCATTTGGAGGGCTGAGGTTTATGTCTTACAGTTCATTTGTGTCCCTCAGACGCCAAGCACAGTCCTAGGCACGTGATAGGAACTTAATAGCTCATTGACATTTTAGGGTTTTGCAATTTTACTTTTCCTCTTTTTATTTCACTTTTTATCTGTAGCCAATTATTATTTCTTTTCAAGTAGATTCAATTGCTTTTGTGTTCTCAGGACTATATATTTTAGTTTCCTTTTTCTTGGTCTTTTTCTGTTTTTCTATTCAATCTTTGGCTTTTGGATCATAAGTGAGAGTCACCTTTCTTGTCTGTGGGTGTATTGGATTAACCCAAACACTTTGCTAGCATACAAAGAAGTGTCAAGGTTAGGTTTTCTCAAGCCTCTCTTTTTCCCACAATACTTCCATTTAGGAGGGAAAAAGTCACTGAGCCTCTTAAAGGCAGGATCTATGTCTTATTTCTCTTTGATTCTCCTAGAACAGTGCCTAAAAGTAATATTAGCACAGTAAATATTTTTGTTAAATTGAACTGAATAAAAATAAATTGTTTCAGATATGTATTACTTTTATAACAATAAATTATACAAATAGTACCGTCCCCCCCCCCCCCTGCAGCAAAGCTTTTGTAGACTGGTTTATTTTACTTTTTCATCTTGTCATATAGCAAAATCTTTTCAGTGCACTTAGACTACAGGACATTCATCACCCAGAACTTGTGGGATGGTTGTGTTTTGAATTGTGATCCCATAGGAGATATGGTCATCGTTTGCCAGAAAATTGATACTTTAATTAAGATAGTAGCTTGAGTTAATGGATCGGGGTCCCCAAGACCAGTGATTAGGAGGACTCAGAAGATAGTCATACTCATGGCTATGATTTGTTGCAGTGAAAGGATACAAAGCAAAATTAGAAAAGGGAAGAGGCACAGGGACGAAGACCAGAAAAAGTCAGGCCCGTGCTTCCCAGGGTCCTCTCCCAGAAGAGCCACATAGGATGCGCATGATTCTCCTGGCAGTGAATTATAACGACACCTGTGAAATGTAACCAACTGGGGAAGCTGGTTAGTGACTCAGCATCTGTAGTTTTTACTGGGGACTGACCATGTAGGCACCCCGCTGCCTGGCGCATACCCAAACTTCCAGAAGGAAAGCAGGTGTCCACATAAAACATTGTTCATGCAAACTGTAGGCACAGTGAGCCCCTCTTACCAGTTCTGGGAATGATGGGACCCCTCCCAAATCCAAGTTCCCAGATACCAGCCAAGGGCCAACCTTGTAAACAGGCCTTTCAAAGGAGAGCAATAGGCCTGCTATGTTAATTCTTTTCTGCACATGCCATATAATCTTAGATCACTTTCAATTCAGGGATTGGACTTCTATAAATCAGATTTTATGTTATATATTTTATGTCATTCAAAAATAAATTTAAAAACTTCTTTCCCTGCTGTTCTAAAGGGCCTGGAAGCCTGGTACACGGTTCATGTTGTCTTCTGTTGTGCTTTGAGGTCAGAGGATCAGTACCATTATTGGTAACGGTGCCAAGTGGACAAGCTCTCCTCTATAGTTACTAGAGAACTATTTTACAGAAAACTCCCTGTGGAGGACCTTTTCCCCAGATATGTGGTGGTGATGCACTCAGACAAGCACAGGTCTATCCACGCCCCCGCTTCTCTTCCTTATCAGAAGGGAAAGATGTTTGCAGGAGAGGGTGAGGCAGGACTCAGACCTGAGAGGGGCCAGTGGGGCGTGGAGCAGGGTAAATCCCAGGTTTATCTCTACCTTTGCCTTTGTGACACACATTCTCAAGGTGGCTATGTTAAGAAAATTGGCCTAACAGAAATAAAGGGAAGTGGCTTTAAAAACAACAGCTTTTCACCCTGTGGTGTGAATAGCTTCTGCTTTGCCACCCTCCTTCACTGGAGCTCTCTAGGCTGGGCAGTGGGGGAGCTCCATTGTCATACACACGAGATAAAGCCCCCCAGCCTCGCTAGGGGTTAAGCGGTTAAGCCACTAATAGGCATTGAATAGAGATGCATTGGGGATTCTTTGCATTTTTGTATTTAACGCTAATGACATTTTTGTTAATAAACTGGCCATTTGTTCACCCGATAAATATTAATCGTTTTGTTTTGCTTGTTTTATTTTTTGGCAAGTCGCCATGCTTGGTGCTTGGGTATAAATTTAGCAGCAAATTTAGCTTTAGAAGTTGCTCTTGAGGAGGGATGAAACACAAGGTACACAAATTTAAGAGTTTTATCCAGAAAGCGCCATAGTTCAGGTAGTTCAGGGATGCGGTAGAGGGTTTCACAGAATACGTGGGAAACAAGTCAGATTCAGATAATGCTTGCATTCATTCATTTAGCAGATATTAGATGCTATGCCCTCACCTCAGCGTGAGGGGCTCGATACAATGGACAAAATAATACATGGTTCTTGCCAAGTGGTCATCCAGACTAGTAAAGGGAAACAGACAACAAATAAGGAATTTAAGCCATATGAAGAACAGAAGGTTTCATGATGGGTAATAATTTTTATTGTTTTTTAAAATTTTGTTTTTTCAGGTCATTCTTCAATATCTTTATTATTAATGCAGGAAAATTATTTTGAATACTTATTTTTTCATGCTTTTCTCCCCTTCTCTTTATAGCATATATAAAAGGTGGGTGGATCCTTAGGAAAGCCTGGAAGATTTACAATAAATGCTATATGGACATCAATGCCCTCCAGGAGCTGTATCAGAAGAAGCTAACGGAAGAGCCCTTGACTTCTGACGCTGCAAATGATAATCACATTGTGGCTGAAGGGGTGTCTGAGGAGTCTCTAAACAGACTGAAAGGTGCTGTGAGCTTTGGATATGGCCTTTTTCACCTTTGCATATCCATGGTGCCCCCAAACCTGCTCAAAATCATCAACCTGCTGGGTTTTCCTGGAGACCGCCTACAGGGGCTTTCTTCACTGATGTATGCAAGCGAAAGTAAGGACATGAAGGCCCCTTTAGCTACGTGAGTAGCTATATTGCAATGCTTTGGTAGATAATATAGTGTTGAAAGTAAGTGAACGACAATCAAAACCTTTATAGGAAACTTCAGGTAAAATGCTTGGTTGGTTGACATTGCTGTCATGCCTTTCTGTCTTTTAGTGCAATGCCAAGGACCATGTTTTTGGTGGTGTTTATAAGTTGACTTTAGAGACCAGAGCACTGTTTTCAAGTCTCATGAGTCCTGTATTTTATTTTATGTTTATTTATTCACTTATTTATTTTTGTGGAAAGTCCGTCTTGACCATTTTCTTTCTTTTCTTTATAAATTAAAAAAAATTTTTTTTGTTGAGTCCTGTATTTTAAACATGCAGAATGATCATGATTTATAAAGTTTTTGTGACCCTGACCAGTCACTGAGATTGATAATCCTGATTTTTGGACTTAATGGGATATACATTTCAGAAGACTCTTCTGTGATTCTGAAATTTCTATTCTTATATTCTCATGTTGGGTAATTTTCCTTGATGATTCTGGTTGGTCCATTGGTCTCTTATATGTGGCTTGGATAGTTTGCGGTGTTCAACTAAATTGAGTTATTGTTGTTCAGACTAAACTTAAATGATAATTATTTAAACCGAAAAGTGTGAAGAAGCCATTATAACCATCCAGAGCAAGGATTCACCCATTTCCTCATCAGTTAAAAATGATGTGATTTTTTTTCAATCTGGTAAATATCTACTACCATTTGCAGTTAGAATAATTTTATCAAATACTGGATGTCCTTTGACATTACACCACTTATCAGAATTTTTCCAAAGATTTTGGTATCACAGAGAACCTTAGTGTGCTGTATTTCTGCTTATGTCAGTATTGAGGAATTTGGATGTTAACTCTTAATCAGCTGGTAGCTATTACAAAGGTCATTAATTTTTTATTGCAAAAATATTCATGCCTCCACAAACTCATTATATTACACAATGGTCCTTTATTAATTTGACTTAACAGATTTGTAACTTGTGATAATTTGTCTTTTTTAATAATATTTTCTGAGAAAGGAATGAATTCAATTAATAATAATGTAAATTAGTCTGATCTCCAGAAGAGGACCAAATTTATGCACATGCTGGAAGCATACATTTACATAAAAATATTGTGTTGGTTAAACATTTTTGTCGGTTTGTTAAAGCCGATCCCAGGGAATCTATTTTGTTACTTAGTTTAACGTGGCTTTTTTTTTTTTTTTTTTTTGAAAGGGACACGTTTGAAGTGGGAGAATTTTAAGTAACTTACTTATTTGTTTGGTTTTCAAATTGAACAGCCTCAGTGGCTAGAGAAAGGGCCCTTCATCTGGTCCTTTCACTTATTTTAACCCAATTTTGTACAATTTTGCCTGTGGTTCCTATATTTAAATTCAGTCTGAGGCTTACACTCTAACTTCCGTGAACACTAGCGAAAACATTTTCCTTTTGTAAAAAGTAATGCAAAGAGTAATTTTAAGGGGATAGTAAATTCATGGTAACCAATTACTGTTTCTAATTTACACGTTGATGAGTAAGGTGTAGAATTCAGAGATTTACATAAATGATACCGTCAGCAATCCATCTAGAAGCCTCAGAAGAGCTCCTTGCTTCTGTGACCTTATTCTCTTATCCAATGGGAGTATGCTGATTTATATGTTGTGCTCTAAAGTTGTGGCTTTCCAAATACTGATAAAACTAAGATGGGGGGCGATACTGATTTTACTTCTTCAGAGACTGCCTAGTGAGCTTTTTGGAAGGGGTGTGTGTTGGAAGGGCACACACTGATTTTTTTTTAAAGAGTGGAAACACTGCAAGAAAAGTCATTGTCACTCACGGTTTCTCTCCGTCTTCCTTTAGATTAGCGCTGCTCTGGTATCATACTGTAGTCCGCCCGTTTTTTGCCCTGGATGGCAGTGATAACAAAGCAGGCCTGGATGAAGCGAAGGAAATTCTTCTCAAAAAAGAAGCTGCTTATCCAAATTCTTCCCTCTTTATGTTTTTCAAGGGACGCATACAACGATTAGAGGTACTGTGCATTCCCCATCTCTTTAAAAATAAAGCCTTCTGTTGATCAAATCTACAATTCTTACTTGGGGGGGTGGGTAGTATCACAAGGAGCCCGAATGTCATAGGGCCGAGTAACATCTTGTTTTTGTGCCTCGCATTGCATCGTTGCTGTGGGAGCCTCTTCCAGGAACCCGGGGTGTTAGTCAGTTACCTTCTGTTCTGCAGCTGTGGGCGAAGCAGGGCCGGGGTCCCTCGGTGCTGATGAGAAAGAGATGCCGCACCCTGAGCTGAAGACACAGGAGCCCTTGGGAGTGACTTAGTTAAAGAACATGAGATACGTTGTTTTTCCGTCTCTGGAATTACTAATAATCTGTTTCCAAATGTTCATCCTGGCTGACAGTTGATTTATCCACAAGTTATTGCCCGAAATGTCAAGGACAGCAAAGGCTTTGAAATAGTAGTAGCTGGTATTACTTTTTCATGCATGTGTCTAGATCCTGTGCCAGAGGTTTCACACACACCATCCCATTTGATCCTCAGAACAAGCCTGCGACAGAGATAGAAAATCATCCCCTGCATCTTACAGGAAAGATAAACAGGGATCTTAGCGGGTTTCACGTGACCTCCGGGGTCACCCAGCAAGTGAGGCCAGGCTGTCTCATTTCAGAAAAACAATACGCCCTGGCCTTTGAGGGGGTTCTGCTTCTCTTTGCGTTTCTTCTTTTTTGTCTGCTTACTTGAGGGCATGAGGATCTGAAGAAAAACGAAAATTTTGTAAGAAATTAATCATGCATATGAAAGAAGGTGACTGTTCTGAGGTCTACCACCCACAGGCTCACCAGTAGCTAGTAGTGCAGCAATGTGAGGTTTAGTAACCTCTGCCCTCAGTCAACCAGGCATTCTCAGCACACCCATTCAAAAAAACCTACAAGTGCTTTGGAAGATTTTTGCCTAGGAATGCTTTCATGAGCACAGGAGGTGATGCGTTCACTAATTTTTTGTTGGCAGTGGAGAGTATATTACTTCCCCAATAATTTCTTTCCTTCATGAAGTGCCTTCTTAAATCTGAGGACTCCTTACCTTTATTTATGGAAATTGTATTTTAAAGATTATACTAATAATTTACAACTGAAACACAACACAGAAAGCTTTCCAGGATCTGACTTATTTAAACCCACGTCCAAGTCATTTTTCTTCTCATTACTTTGAGACTGTTTTTCTTTGCATTCAGGCTCACGTACCTTCAGTGACATTGCTCTTTTTTTCTCTTGCTCTCTTAAAAACGTAGATCAATCTCCCGAGCAATCCAGTCTGCTGTTAGTGTGTTTTTCTTTCAAGCTCAGGGTTATGGTCCTGCATGTAGGGAAGCATGTTCAAGCTATTCAGGTTTCTCTACTCCCTTGGGTTTGTGCAGGAGGAAATAACCCCGTAAAAGGAACATTTTAATTGGCTCAGCCTTCTCACTTGAGTGACCTTTTCTGAGATGAAAGTTGGGTGCAGGGTAAATGCTTTCTTAGATGTGTAATGCCTTTCCTTTAAGAAATTGACATTCTGAATAACTCTGAACTCGACGATACTAGGTTTAGTGTTCAAAGGAGGTTTGCCTAGTGGGGGTGAGAGCCTGATGTTTACAGTTGTGTACAACACAGCAATGAGGCCAGAGCATCAGGCACGTACTAGACGTCTCTCCCCTCACTCCCTTGATCAATGAATGCTCTAAATTGGGTTTTGAAACTGTTAAATAGAAATGTAAAAGTCAGGATTTATATTTCATTATGCTTCCCATTTTCATTAATTTTTTATTTTAAAACAAAAATGCTGGGACTTCCCTAATGGTGCAGTGGCTAAGACTCCACGCTCCCAATGCAGGGGGCCCAGATTCGATCCCTGGTCTAGGAACTAGATCCTGCATGCATGCCACAACTAAGAAGTCCGCATGCTGCAACTAAAGATCCCGCATGCCACAACTAAGACCCGGTGCAGCCAAATAAATAAACAAATATTTTTTAAAAATGCTTAACTTTTAGCAAAATTAATAACTTATTTGTTCTCCAAAAACTCAATTTGGCATGATTTTAGTTTGTCCACAAGTCATCCCTATTAGGGACGGAGGGAATGCTAACAGTGAGTGGTCATTCATTGTCGTTGGGATGATTCTAGAAATGAGGAAGCCACAGCACCATCAAAGGATTCTTATAAGCATGGTTTGGGGAGGTACATAGTGACCACGACAGCTCTCAGCAGACGTTCAGTCTCTTTCATGGTAGATCATTGGAATCTGAGTGCCGGTGGTGGTTGTTAGAACTCCTTTGTCATGGAGCAGCTTGCTTACCCAACTGATACTTGGTTTTAAGAAAAAAAGGCTGAAAGACCTGTTACTGCTCTTGATTGGTGAGCTGTAGCCTGAGGGTCAAGTGAAGTGTGACAGTTGTTTCTGTTTGGCTCTTCCCAAAGTCTCAGAGGATAACAGAATTTTAGGGCTAACTTGAGATATTACTGGCATTATCTTCACGGTGCCTGGACACTGGCATTTCATTAATCTTCCCAGGTGAGCATGTAGGAAGGTATCAGATGGTGGCATCCTTCATTTGCTGATGAAGAATTGCTCAGAGAGGCTGTGACATGGGTCTTCAAAGGCTTTTTGTAAGGCCTCTAAGCTCCCAACTCAGTTTATGAAAGCGCACAGGGCTTAGTTGACGAATTTGTTTACAGAAAACCTTTTTTCTTTTCAGTGAGCATTTAGGTTAGAGAGAGGGCGCCTCGAGATCTTTTTAATCGACAGGCGCCAGGGAGCATGGTCTGGGGCTCTAATTTTGACAGGTGCATCATATGACACGGACTTAACTTTGTAGATTCTGAGTCACTGAATAAGTTATTTGAACAGCTGCTTTCATGTAAGCTTGCCCTCATACAGGGTGACTAGCTCAACACGGGCTGGTTAGTGTTCACTTTCCTTGTTATTTTCGAATCACGTGCAGGTGCCCACTTTCTCTTTTAGTGTCATCAACAGCTTTTTACATACTTGGCCCTTCATTGTTTGGGACAGTTTGGAATCCGTAGGGGAGGGTGGCCTTTAACACGTCCACCCCTGTCCTGCCACTTGCATGACCCTTGTGGCCGTGTCTTCATTATTCCCCAGTGTTGTGGCCTGACTTGACATAGCAGTGAAGTTCTATGCCGTCGGTGGTATACGGGGTCCTTGTGCATCTCAGGACGCCAAGCTTCTCTGCTCTTCGGGCGTCCTGGCCAGACTGCAGGAAGAGTTTTCTTTCTTTACCACCTTTGCTTCTCCCCACTGCGTGTCTGAAGTGCCCCCACCTCTGGCCCTCCCCACCCTCTTGTCTTACCCTCCTTACCTGTCCTGTCTCTGTTGACTTTTCCCATGTGACTTAGCATGTTGCTGTGAGGAATAAATGGGTTCACACAGTACTTAGCGTGTGATAAACGCTATCCAGGTAGTAGTGTGATGGTGGTTGTTATTCTTACTGAGTGCTTAAGCTTACCAAATTTGCTCTCTTTTTAGGAGAAAGAACTTGTTCTGGTGTTGAGAGTTGTCAGTAGAGCTAGGCTTGTGTGGGTGAGACGCGCGTGTGTAGCCAGAGGGGCTATAGCTACTGTACCGTACGTACCCATGTTTACTTTTCCCTGAATTTCCATAATGCACACAGATGTTAGGAAGTTGACCCAAGGGTTATATAGCAACCTCCATTTTAAAATATGAATTGATAATTATAATTTTGAATTTTATATTTATTTTCATCCCAGTAAACCTGCAGTAGTGGTAGTAGTGGTAGGTCCATTAACGTACAAGTGATTACTGAGTATTTTTCTTGATTCTTGAAAAGTATTAGGGACAAGTCTACATTTTCATAAACTTTAATTCTCTCCTTTTTCTCTAAACCATACAGATTTGCACAACTCCCCTCTCCTCCCGTTTTAACAGTCTATTGAGTATATAATATACAGATACACATGCTTGGTTTTGTGTGTATACATAGTTTCATATACATGCTTTGTATGGTGTGACTAGTTATAAAACCAGTTTTTAATATTAGTCTACTTATCTGTCTCTAAATGCTCAAATATTTGAATGAATGACAGTTGATGGACATATTCTAATGAAGTTACTTTATGCACTTTGGGCACTCTTATTTTGAGACTGTCTTCCTAGCTTGGACCCATACTTTCTGAATATCCTGCATATGGTGGCATCAAAAAACCACACATTTGCTTCTCAGGAGCAGAAGTAGGCCCAGCACAAGACCTGGCCCTCAGTGTGTGTTTGTCAAATGAACAGATGAGTCTGTTGGCAGAAAGTCCATTGATCAGTGTGAGTGACGGCGTCTCTTTAAGAGAGGAAGCTGGTTATCAAGGACTGTCTACTTTTCTTGGTGGCACCTAAACCTGTTTCTGCTACCGATGCAGAAGAAGATGGTGCAAGAATGTCTTGACATTTGGTGTAAGAGGATGGCCTCCTAAGGAGGGTACCGAATCAGATATTGAAATTCTGATGGGCTGGCTAAAGAAGTGTGACTCTAAAGAAATGAATTAAATAAATTTACAGGAAGTAAAAAGCACCTGGGTATCGATGAGGTCCGTGCTCATTGCTGGAGTGGCGAGGTGAGAAGGCTGAGCCCCTGTTCGCCCTGAGCTCAGCCTGGTGGACCCTGTGCTGTAACAGCCCCTCAGTTACAGCGGAGACGGCCCTAATTCACGAGCACCAAGTGGGAGTGTGCACAAGGCCTTGAGGCCACACTGAGGGAGTCCTATGAACTTTACCGTGTGTGTGCGTGTGTGGCCTTTTCATACCATCTTTCTCATATCCAAAGCTGCCTTGTTGGTTCTCTCTGATAAATGCCACCTTCTCACTGCACAGTCTGCTCTGGTTTGTACTTCTATCCCTGGTCCTTGCTTCTGAGCAGGGTGTGTGATAGGATGTGGTTTCTTTTCCCCATGAATAATGTCTGCAGGGATGGCTTTGATGGTTGACCTTTACTTTGTCACCCTGGTGTTCCATCTCCT
Source organism: Lipotes vexillifer (assembly GCF_000442215.2). NCBI lineage: Eukaryota > Metazoa > Chordata > Mammalia > Artiodactyla > Lipotidae > Lipotes > Lipotes vexillifer. Next base: position 1,592,149 of record NW_006773947.1, on the reverse strand, counting down.
TACTTTTGTTTTTGAGGTGATTTTTTAAAAAAATAAATTTATTTTTATTTTTGGCTGCGTTGGGTCTTCATTGCTGGGCACGGGCTTTAGTTGCGGTGAGCGGGGGCTACTCTTTGTTTTGGTGCGTGGGCTTCTCATTGCGGTGGCTTCTCTTGTTGCGGAGCACGGGCTCTAGGTGTGCGGGCGTTCAGTAGTTGTGGCTCGCAGGCTCAGTAGTTGTGGTACACGGGCTTAGTTGCTCCGCAGCATGTGGGATCTTCCCGGACCAGGGCTCGAACCCTGTCCCCTGCATTGGCCGGCGGATTCTTAACCGCTGCGCCACCAGGGAAGTCCCAGCCATCTCCTTACTTTCTGTTACCTGCACGGTTCTGTGTGAAAGGCCCTTACGCTTTGACCCCAGTGTGCGTGTGTTCTGGCTCTGGATCTTCCTCCCACTCATCATTTCAGGCTGTAGTCCTTTCTCTCTGGACTTTTACTGATGAAATTACATTTTTCATTGGTGCTCCCCACAGTAAGCAGGAGGTCTGTGTTGCTTTTTAGCTCCTTGGTTCATGATTGTGGCAGGGACAGAAAGGTGAAGGTTGATCCGCTTGGTGATTAGTTTATCAGACAGAGACAAGAGGCAGGAGGCCTGGGGGGGTCATGGAGAGTAGGGGCCAGCACAGAAATGCCAAACCCAGGGAGACCTGTGCCCATGCACCCATCTCGGGGGCATATTGACTAATCAGAGCTGTTGGGTGGCAGCGTTTCTCTGCATCTGTTGACGAGCAAGCAAGCCTGCCTCTTGTATCTGAACAGCATGATTTGCCAGCATGAGGTAATGTTGTTATTTATAGGATCAGGAAAAAGGCAACGCAGGAAGAGAAACAGTTCCCTGAAGTTCTGTTAATTGTAGTTTTCTCTTCCGACCTATGTGGTTCTCTTTATTACTTCAGGCACCAGGAAAAATAGGGTTACCATTTATTCTCAGAAGGACACAAAATAAGAGATTGGCTTAATGTGGTGTAGGAGAGGTGGAGGATATATTTGTCCTCACTTTCCATTGTGATAAATCCATACCGTGTGGTTTATGACTCTGTTCACTGAAATGAGATGATGATAACCCAAATTGCTAATAGGTTAAATACATTTGCTCTTCTTTTAACTCTATCTTTACAAGTTGTTGGGTTGAAAAGCAAGTAGAAGGTTAACATTGATTTATATCCGTAAGCTCACTAAATGTGCATAAGAGGCTGAGTTTTCCCTTGCCTACATTAACCCTGGTCCTAAGGGTAGGGGTTAAATGCATGATCTATTGTTAGGTGTCCTTGACAGTAATACTGCTAAACCGATTCCGCTCCTCAGTGACATTAATGCTGAATCACATGTGAGTAACTGGGTTGTCACAGCATGTCCTTCTGCACACGCTACAGGTGACAAGGCGGGGCCTCTCTTTTTAAAACACATGCATAATACTTTATTGTAAGATGTTAAGCAACTTCATAAAAATAACCCAGCAATAATTAAATTCGAAGCTGTTTTGTTTCAAGTTGTTTTGTGATCTTTAATATACACATATTAGACTTCAGGCACTTTTGCTTACAAATCTAATGTTTGCATGTTTTAACATAGTTTTTGTAAATAACTGGTATGGAAACTATTTAGATTTCCATTGTGTTACTAATTTGATATTTCCCATTGTTGGGATATTGGGATATTTAACAGTTGTTTCCCTATGACTTCCCAGTATTTCCCTGTGATAGAAAGTGCTGTAATAAATAGCATATTTTTCCCTTTCATTTTCTTGAATTACTTCCTTTGGCTATAGCTCCAGTGGTGTCATTATTAGACTCAAAGAGTGTGAACAGCTCTGTAGCTTTTGCTAAATGATAAGAGATGATACTCAAGATATAGTGAGCCAGAGTATAATCATTCATTATTTTGTACATGGTATTAGCAGCAGTGTCTCACTGCGTAGTTTTATTTTTTTATTTCCATGATGATACAAATTAAAGCAGTTTAAAGATAGTTCTTAGACATTACCAGTAAGACCTCTCGTGTTTATGTATCAGAACACTCAATATTGTTAAGATGGCAGTACTCCCTTGATTGTGTTATAGATTCAGTGCAATCCCTATCAAAGTCACAGCTTGCTTTTTTGCAGAAATGTACAAACTCATACTAAACTCAAGGAGCCCAGAATAGGTGAAACAATCTTGAAAAGGAGGAGCAAAGTTGGAAGATGTATACTTCATAATCTCAAAACTTACTACAAAGTAATCAAGGCAGTGTGGTACTGGCATAAGAATAGACATAAAGATCAATGAGAGTCAAGAAATAAACCTTCACATCTACAGATCAATTGACTTTTGACAAGGGCACCAGGACAGATTGATGGGCAAAGATTGATTTGTCTTTTCAACAAATGGTTTTGGGACGACTGAATACCCACATGCAAAAGAATGAAGTTGGACCCTTACCTCACACCATGTATAAGAATTAATGCAAAGTGGGTCATCCACCCTAAATGTAAGAGCTGAAACTATAAAACTCTTGGGTTAGGCAATGCTTTCTTAGACATGATGTCAAAGGTGCAGTGACAGAAGAAAAAATAAGTAAATTGAACTACGTTCGATTCTTGAATACCATGGGTTTGAACCAAGTAGGTTCACTTATATGCAGATTTTTAAAAAAAATAGTAAATACCACGGTACTTACACTATCCACAATTGATTAAATCATGGACATGGAGGCACCACTATAAATCATGTTCGGATTTTCGACTGTGTGGAGGGTTGGTGCCCCGATCTCCCACATTGTTCAAGGGTCAACTTCAACATTACGTCAAAGTTAAACACTTTTGTGCTGCCAAAAGTACCATCAAGAAACTGAAAAGACGGGACTTCCCTGGTGGTCCAGTGGCTAAGACTCCACGCTCCCAATGCAGGGGGCCCGGGTTTGGTCCCAGTTAAAAAATAGGCAAAGGATTTGAAGAGACATTTTTCCAAAGAATATATGCAATAAGCACATGAAAAGATGCTTAACATCGTAAGTCATTATGAAGAACGAATCAAAACGAAGTGAGGGGACTTCTGTGTGCCACAACTACTGAGCCTGCGCCCTAGAGCCCACGAGCCACAACTACGGAAGCCCGCGCGCCGATAGCCCGTGCTCTGCAACAAGAGAAGCCACCACAATGAGAAGCCCGTGCACTGCAATGAAGAGTAGCCCCCGCTCGCCGCAACTAGAGAAAGCCCGTGCACAGCAGCGAAGACCCAATGCAGCCGAAAATAAATTAATAAATTAAAAAAAAAAAGTGAGATGCTATTTCACATCCACCAGAGTAGCTATAATAAAGACCCCCCAATAACAAGTGTAGACAAGCATGTGGAGAAATTAAACCCTCATTCATTGCTGGTGGGAAAGTAGAATAGCGTAGACACTTTGGAACACAGTTTGGTGGTTCCTCAAAATGTTAAACGTAGATTGATTATATGACCCAGAAGTTCCACTCAAGAGAGATGAAAACATATGTCCATATTATTCATAATGGTGAAGAAGCAGAAACCACTCAAATGTCCATGTCGACTGATGAAAGATAAACAAATGTGTATCCATACAATGGAATAATGTTTAGCAATGACAAGGAATGAAGTACTGATACATGCTACAGCATAGATGAACCTTGAAAACATGGTAAGTGAAAAAAGCCAGTCACAAAAGAACATACATTGTGTGATTTTATGTGAAGTCTCCAAAGTATGCGAATCTACAGAGGCAGAGAATAGCTTATTGCTTACTTGTGGATGGTGAGGGAGAGTATGGAGTAACTGTTAATAGGTATAGGGTTTCTTTTGGGAGTGATGAAAATACTCTAAACTTAGATTGTAGTAATTGTTGTGCTACTCTGTGAATATACTAAAAGCCACACGTACTTTAAGTCTGTGGATTTTATGATATTTGAATTATATCTCAAAGATGTTTCCAAAACGTGTTGCTGAGGGTGTGTATTTTCTATATGAATATATATTCTCTTTTTCTTTGGATATAAACTGTTGATCCAATCATGTTTGACTTTTGAGTAAGAAATATTTTTCTCATGTATTTGCCCAAATTCTATTGTATAATGTAATCGTAAGTTATGTTTATCATATATTTCCCCTCTTCTATTACTGTCTTTTTTGAGAACTGTCTTTACATTTTATTGTGAAAATTTGAGCATTCAAACATACACACAGTTTTTAATAGATTTCATTTTTTCAGAAATAAAATTTATCTTCTCAAACTGGGACACATAGACTATTTTGTTTTCTTCAGATTGTAAAATGATGTTTTAAGAAGCCTTATATTCTCATACCTCTTTGCGTGTGGTGATGGGTATGGTTTAATTCTGATACCTGTTGGATTCAAGAATAGTAACATTAAGGGTATTTCTCTTCCTGTTACTGAACTAAATCCTTAAGATAGATGCAATCTGTTTTTGAAATATATTTTCTACCTTTTATAGATGTTTTAAAATGAATATTGCATGGTTTTGACAATTGTGATTTTATGTCTTAAATATAATAAATACATCACTGTTGCCTTTAAAAATATATATTATTTAGTATTTTTATCCACTTGTTTCTCACATATACTCAGCTTTCAGTTTGTCAGGTTCTGTATACTATAGGGAAATTTTAATTGATATTTATAATATTTCTTATTCATTTCTGAGAATATCTCTTCGTTTAGTCATGTCACTCTTTCTCTCATTACTTTATACTTTTTTTTACCTGCATCTGTCCTGTCATATATATAGTAAATGTGGGTTCAGATAAAACAAGTATGTGCATGTGTACATAGTTATTTTGGATTAAGGAGGAACTAGAATTCAGGCCTTCTCTCTCAACCCAGTTCTCTTTTTAGCTTTTATTTGCGATAAGTTACATATATATTTACATTCTAAATGTAATATTATATATGTGCAATAAACCATATATGTAACTTACTAGCAAATAACACATTTAAATATTAGTATAAATGTAAATATAAATATTCAGGAGGGCTTATTCTTGGGCTTTAGAAACATACCTGATATTTTTAAAAAATGAGTTGATTAATGGAATATTTTTTTCCTACATTTTGGAGAAGCAAGTCACTTAAGGTAATTAAACATTTGAATGTATTTTTTGGTCAGTCATTGTTAAGTACCCTTTTGAAATTAATTCTTTAATAATTTCTCTTATTTCTTCAAGAATCTTAATTTAAGACGTCTACTTACTGTTATATTCATCTTAGTTTTATATTTTTTTTCCCATTTCCACTTATTTTTAAACATATGGCGACTATTTCCAGACATGTAAATGTGGTATTACTTTTCATTATTTGTGGTACTTTTCAAAATTTGTGTTTTCTTAATTTTATGATTGGGCTTTAGATTATCATATGGGCTTTTATATAGAGAGATTTTTTTATCAGTGCATTTTCTACTTCCATTTTCTTTCTAGTTTTTCTTTTTTCTTTTTTTTTTTTTTTATACACAATGTATGTATTTATTTATTTATTTATGGCTGTGTTGGGTCTTCATTTCTGTGCATGGGCTTTCTCTAGTTGTGGCAAGTGGGGGTCACTCTTCATCGCGGTGCGCAGGCCTCTCACTATCGCGGCCTCTGTTGTTGCGGAGCACAGGCTCCAGACGCGCAGGCTCAGTAATTGTGGCTCACGGGCCCAGTTGCTCCATGGCATGTGGGATCTTCCCAGACCAGGGCTCGAACCTGTGTCGTCTGCATTGGCAGGCAGATTCTCAACCACTGCGCCACCAGGGAAGCCCTCTAGTTTTTCTTAATTTAGCTTGTTTTATAGTTCATTTTCTTAATACTTTATCGTATTTGTCTTATTAGAATAGTGAAGTATTAATATTCTTGTTTAGGGATTCGATTGTATTCCTTGAAATTCAGCTTGCATTTCGTTGGTTAACTGAGCGTGTTTGGGGGGCTGTGATATTGTGATATAATAAGATACAGATCATGACTCAGGGCTCAGCTCTGGAGGCCAGCTGCCCAGGCTGAGTCCTGGCTCCTCTACTTTGGCTGAGTGACCTTGGATGAGACGCTTAATCTCTTTAAGCCTCACTTCCCTCCTTGTCGAGGTGGGCCCCTGGTTTGTACCTTGGGCGTAGTTTCCCTGTTGAGATTTAGGGAGGTGCTAATCTGGGAGGCACGTGCTGTCCTGGGGCTCTGAGTGTGGGTCCTTGTTGGTGTAACGACATGACCACAGCCCTGCTGGGGCTGCTGCTGGGGCTGCTGCTGGGGCTGATGCGTTAGCAGCCACAGGGACAGAGCTCATGCCCCGGGGGAGATCAGGACCACGTGGCAGGCAGGCATGTAAGCAGATGCAGATGTGGCCAGGCTTTGAGAAACATAAAAACAGGCCTATGGGAAGGGAAAGCATGGTGTGGCTCACCCATGGTGTGACCCTCGCAGCTGGAAAAGATGACCCAGGAGTGGGGGTATTTGGGTTGGCTCTTGAAGAGTCTGTAGGAGTTTGCAGGTGAGAGGTGAGAGCATGGGGGATGAGCTTGCATTCAAGCCCAGATCCAAGAAAAGGCCAGATAATGGGGAGATACAAGCTCATTGGGGCTGGAGCATTTGGTGGAGAGAGGTGGGTGGAGTAGGGGTGACCCCGTCAGCAAGAGATAATTTGATTTTGTTTCTCAATCCCAACCTCCCTTCTCATAGAGGACTTTCTGGTTCATATTTAATTGTGTATATGAAGCACACATGTTGTTTTCCTTTGCTCTCAGGGATGTGTTTACTGTTCTTGTTTGTTTCCGTTTCTGCTTGCTTATTCAGGGGCAGATTTCTCCTTAATGCTTGGTTGGAAAGGTGATCACTGTATTTTACTTGTCTGCCATTTTGAACATGGGTTCACATATCCACGCAGGCAGTGTTTCTTTCATGTCTTTGTTCCTCACTCTTCTGAGGACAGTAAATGTACAGCAAACTCCCATTGCCGGGTGGCACAGAGCTAGTCTTAGGAAATACTGTTCCCTACTTTTACCTACCCCTGTCCAGAGCTCATCTGTGAAATTCTCTATTTTCTCATAGTATCACATTGAACTTTTCTGTTTTTCTTTATGATTTGGGACTCTCAATGTGTGGGCACATTGGTTTCCTAAATCTGTGCGTTTCTTTGTTTCGTGTACGAGTCCTCATTTCTCTGTGGCTTCTTAGGGAGGACTTGTTAGCTGTGGGAGTTTGTTGTCATACTGCTTGAGACCTTCAGGTTTGGGTGCATAGCATTGTAGAATGAGCACTGGACTAAAAGCCTGAAGATTTGGTGTTGGCTGTTTCGTGAAGAGTGAAAACCCTCTGTACTTCCACATGGTCGCTCACACGTCAGTTTGGAAGAGCAGTGAGACCTCAGTTAAGCCAGTCTTCTCTGGCTCTGGTTCTTTATTTGGAAAATCAGGGGGGTTGGAATAAATCAGTGTTTCTCTGAAACATCTTACCGGGAGCACTGATTTGATGGACTAGTTAGTACATGTTCCAGGAAAAGAGGTCCCATGTCATTGAAATCAGGATATCCTGGGGCTTCTCGGAGACTTTAGTTTTGCATCACGAGGGAGATAGAGTCTGCAGGTATGCTGTGTTTACCCAAGTTAATGGGCCAGGAAAATTCTTTTTCATACTGTAGCCTGTGAGACTTAGAAGCATTCAGTAGAGCACACTTGAGAAAAACTAGGCTACCTGATTTTTAAGATTTCTTCCAGCTTACAAATTACATGGTTCTGTGAATATACTAAAAGCCACTGAATTGTGCACTTTAAAAGGAAAGAATTTTCTCAAAGATTTTCTAAAAAAATTTTCATGGATTTTGAATCTTCAGAACTGTAACTACCTGGCATTATTTCTGCTGTTTACAATTTGTCTTTAATTCCTCTTTGGAAAAACCCACATACCAGCTTGCCCATTAGACTTCCTTCACAGAGAACGTCATTCAGTTCTAGGAAAACTTTTCAGTCACTTTCCTGATTATGGCCTCTATTTGTTTCTCTCATAAAAGTCTGTATGGATATTAATCCTCTCCATCTGTTTTCCAGGTTTATCTGTTTATCTTGAATTGCTGTCTTATTTTGAGTAGTGTGACTCTTTGTAGACTCGTTTTTCTCTGTTTCTGTAGTCTTTGTTTTTCTGAGTTAATTCTTTGCATTATCGTTTTCCCTGTTTAAAATTCTTTGATAGTGCCTTTAACATAAACATATTTCTTTTAAATTTACTGCTATCTTTCACAAATTCCTTCTCTGCAGTTTTAAAAGTCACTATAGTGTAGCTCATCTCAAAATGGGCTCTTCCAATTCCTGGCTGGCTGAGCTTTCTGAGCCTGTGTCCTTGTCTGTAAAAAGAGGACAGTGCCTTCCCTGTCAGCCTTAAATAATGTAACATGGATACAGCTAAGTGCTAACTAAGCACATGGTGCTTAGTCAGGGATTTTCCTATTTAGACAGAATCTTGTCTTGGTTGTAAATTCAGTATAAAGCACTTTCCATCGCAAATTTTTGTCAGAATCATGTGCCTAACTGTTGAGAGACCAAGGAAATTCTGCAGCTGGTGCATTATTCTGTTTGGTTACATAACTCATTTTCCATGGGGGTTGCTGTCCATTTGTGTGGAGGTGCTGAAAACATTACCACTCTATTCCATTATTTGTGTGTAATCAGAGATTTGTAGCCTGTTATGGAAAAGGCCTTCTGGGGGGATGCCAAGAGAACTAGAAAAATCTTGTGTCCCAAAATGAACTTATAATCTAATTATGAAGTTAGCAGTGTAAATGCATGAAAAGGTAATTGTACAAGACAGTAACAAGGGCCAGATGAATGGCTGGTGGTTGTGGGTAGCTGACCACCACCAGCTCCCACCATGCCCACCCTGTCCCCTTTATCACCACCCACCTTGTGTCTGCCCAGAGACTCATCCTCATTGGACACACGGCATTAGGTGTCTTCCTGATTTGCTCCTTGTTTGTAATTTGCTCCACATTACAAGGAGAACAGAGGCTCCACAAGGCAGGGACTTTGTCTCTCTGGGTCACTGTTTATCTCAAATGCCTTGACCAGTGCCTGGCACCTAGAGAGGGTGTGTGTGTGTGTGTGTGTGTGTGTGTGTGTGTGTGTGTGGGTGTGTGTGTGTGGGTGTGTGT